>NC_053155.1:130998904-131299738 GCF_016835505.1 Polypterus senegalus
TTTGTGTTTACTTGTGTTATATTTGACTAATAGTTGAATGTGTTTGATGATCAGAAACATTTTGTGTGACAAACATGCAAAAGAATAAGAAATCAGGAAGGGGGCAAATAGTTTTTCACACCACTGTAGCTGATGAGTTTGGAGTCAGAAGGATTAATACTTGGAAGGATGAAGAGAGGCCAGACATAGAAAAAAGACAGAAGGAGAGTGCAGGAGGAGGCTCAGGAAATTACCATCCCATCTGCAAAGTGCTTTAGACAACCCATCATGCTAGAAATGGTCTGAATACTTGAACAGGTAGGCCCAAAGAGGCTTTAGCTTGTCTGCTTTTTTAGTTTTTGTGTACTTTACTTCCAATACCTATACTCTTCTGTTATTTTGCATTTTAGACTAGGGGGCTTTGCTCACTTCGCTCGCCAACCCTTGGGCCGGGGCTACACACTAGCCACTTTGTGGTTCAGCCGCTTGCGTATGGGGATGCAGACGTACAATTTAAACAGATTGTTATTTTCATGGGAATTGTTACATATGCATAATAAAACTACCTATTTTACATTACAGCGAGTAATTAGCCATATTAAAAAATAGTAAAATGTAATAATTTGAAAGTAAATTATGTTTCATGTTGCGTTAGAGTTATTCATTGCGTTATTCAATTTTGTTCTGTTTGGATTTGAAATTAACACACAAATACTTTTTAAACTTAAACATTTACTGTAAAACTTCAGTAAAACAATTTTTTGAATTAAATTTTTGTCAATATTGCATTGAATTTTGATTCTGTGCTTGGACTTACATCATGACAATGCAACATATAACTGCCCGTAAGTGAATTTCGTTTCTTTCTTTCTAATAAGTAAACCGACTTTTTTGAATGTTTGTCTCTGTGATTTGTTAATTGTGTTTGCAAAAGCTATTCTAATGGGAAACTGTTAACGTTTTAATACGAATGGCATATCAAGATCTCCTTTGGTGTCTAATGTTATCCGTGGGAGAAATACTACATTACCTTTCTTGGATATATCCTTCTTTCTACAGTAATTCATGTGGTGGAAGACCGGACAATGTTAACGGTTGTAGATATTCTTCGGGATATTGTAAGTCCGCACCACCAACTGTTTCAGCATAGTCTATTGATACACATTTAACCAATTTGCCGTGTAACCGATTGACAATTTTCGCATTAAATCTCTTGACTTCATCGTTTCTCGGTGCTAGGACTGCCTGTGTACTCAATTCTTCAGCTGATAACCCTTCAGGATCAATAAGATTTGGACATAATAAGTCTTCTTTTATTGGGAATTTATAGTGAGGAAAAATAAAAATTTATAAGAGCCATGAGAGCAGGAACTGTGTCTGACCAAAGCATTCACACGAATGAGAGGTGAGAGGGCCGTGTGCATGGCTGAATATAGTTGAGAGGAGGGTGTGACTTGAAAATATCTCATGGCCATAGTCTTGCCTCGCAGGACTTGAAATTATCTCTTTCAAAAAGTCTCGTCTCAGGATTTCCTTTTATAATAGAGAGATATTATTAATTATTAAATACTTGAACTTTGGCTTCATTGGTTTTATTTTAGAATGTGGGGTCAAGCAAAGAACACTCCCTAAAGGTCACACACGCACATATATATATATATATATATATATATACAGTATATGTGAGTGTGTGTGTGTGTATATACAGTGTATATATGTAATGTCAGCAAAACCAAAAGCTGGTCCAATACTTAAGAAAGCAGAAGGCAGACCACACAGCCTTTTACTTAGGATTGGGTGCTGCTGAAAGAGTTAGCAGCTTTACAATTCAGGGAGTTCAGGGACGCAACACATCGTCAAAACTGTTATGTCCTAAGATGTCTGAAAAGTTTGCATTTTTCCATCTCCCCATAGTAGCTTCTACAGGTGCACGGTAATAATCATCATCATCATAACGCCCTGCACTGGGTGGTGAATTTGATCCAGAATATTACTGACACATAGTAGCATTCTGTTCTGAGCATATGCAAAACAAATAAACATTCTGGCAAATGGTACCAGACCATTGGCACTCACCCCAATCAATTCAGAGTCAGTTTCTATCCACAGGTCATAAGATTATTGAGCAGTCAGTCATAATATCAAATACCTGTACATATTCTTAAGTATTTAGTAAACTGTATATTGTATCTAGTTACATATATCTAATATGTTGAATTGTGTGTGGGTGTGGGTGTGTTTTAATTATTATAATTATTCAAAGGAAATATGCAAGTATCTCATTCTGTAATATGCACATGACAATAACCTTGAACTTGAATTGTATTGCACATCCTTGAGCCGTAACATAAGCCAACAGACTGGTTACCTCGGTGCTAGTCAAACCAATTTGGAACCTAAACGGCACCCCTCAGTGTCCATAGTCAGTATTAGATTCTGATGACATAGGCAGGTGGGGGGATTCCCCATAGCTCGTGCCCCTAATGGACTGACCAGCTCAGGCTGTAATTACCGTTATGGATTTTTTAGTGCGAGAGCCCTGTGACCCCCTCAGTGGCTGCCCATGTTTCCCATACCTAAATTTGCCACTGAGTTACCTCAAGTGTCTGATTCTTCTGTTTTTCTATTATCAAACCCTTTAACTGTCATTCAGTACTAGTGTCTGTTCCAGTTATATTCATGCACAAAGCAGAAGCCAACCCTGGAGAGATGCAAGATCAATGCTGAGCGCTGTCATACACAAGAATACTTAACCATAAAAGGTCAATTTGCAATTTATTAATTTTCTCATCTTTTTCTCGTAAAGTAGTGCTTCCAGGAACAGACAGTAGGCTTTCTAAAACAGAATGCACTGCCTCAGACATTAAAAGACCATTCAGACTGAGGCAGCATATAGGAATTTTTGGATTTCCCTCTGGTACATCAGACTTTTCCACCCTGTTCTAAAATACTGTTACTTTCCGAAACCCACTTAATCCAATTGAGGATTGCAGGGTCCAGAGCCAATTCCTGCACTGCTGGATACAAGGCAGGGCCTCTTATCAGCATGCATCTCCAGAATTTGGAGAGGAAAGTGAAGTATCTTTCCTGCCTGATCCACACAAAACAGAATTAAGGGCTTGATGTAATTTTTTTTTCAAGGAAATAAAAAAAACAAAGAAAGCTGATTAAATGGTTATTGGATTGCTGAAATACAAAACAACTGCCAGATGCCCCTTCTGGCAGGGATGATTATTATTTTTATCTTAAGATAATAGTTTGGTTCATGGGTGCAGGGAGTTGAAGACTATCACAACAGCATTAGGCTCAAGGCAGGAAACATCTGTGGATGGGGCGCTAGTCCAGTGCAGGGCCCACTCAAGCACACAGCCACACATGGACACTTTAAATAACCTAACAGAGTGTAAAAAGATCCTGTAGACATGGAGAGAACATGCAAACATCAGACAGACACCCAGCACGTCACAGAAGCCTAACCCAGAATCCATGAAGCAGAAGCGCTTACTATTGCACCACTCTGCCATCCGGTTTTTTTTTTTTTTTAATTTTATGTAATTAAATTATGTGAGAGAGCAAAACTCCTACATAGCTTGAGGAAATTTTATAATAAAGTTATCTCCTGTACTTCTCAATAGGAGCTACCACCTCGAGGGGTATTAGCATGACATTTCTCACTTGGCAGCTTGTATTTCCCATACTTTCTTAACACTTAAACACAGCATTAGCTGCACCTGAAAAACACCTTGAAAAAACTAAAACTAATTGAATTGAGGATTGAGAAACAGGGAAAAAAGAAACAAAAGTCCATCCATTGATTTCCTAAATACTGTTAAAACAATTGTAGAGTCGAAAAGATGCCAGAGCTTATCCAAGCAACATGGGGTACAAGGAAGGAAGCAACGTTGAGCAGAAAACTAGTCCTTCATAGGGCACATTCTCATGAATCCAGTTACTTCAGAGTCAACGATCAACCTACAATACAAAGATCTGGAGATAAAATGTTAGGTAACTGGAAGAACATCTGCATATACACAGGGTAAAAATAACAATAATAATAATAATAATAATAAAACTTTAATTGGACCAGGGATCTAAATACAGTTTTCTGGAATTGTGAGGAAACAGTGCTGACTATTCTCCTGCAGGAAGAAAAGTAATCAGGTACATTACAAAAATGTTTCTGACAGCACAAAGATGTCCAAGTCTTCACCCATCCCCTTAAACTGTTAATTCCAGTATGGAGTTGTGGGGTCAAAGACTAATCCAACAGGGCCGCAAATAAGGCAGAAGCAAATCAAGTCCCCTCCATGACATATTCATGTGTAGAGTTGCCAGTCAACCTAACCTGCTTGGCATTAGAAGATACACCATAGGATATGTGGAAAACAGATGAAAATGTACAAATTCCACACCGACAATCACCTCGCTGGACTCAAGCCCCCAAAGCTTAGACTTAACATCTGAACATCAGAAAATGTTTACCAAGAATAGGCCATTCAGCCTGACAAACTTATCTCCATAATTTGACCCCAATAACATCAAGTTGAGTTTTGAAGAGCCCTAAATTTCTACTTTCTTCCACACTAAATCGCAGTAGAGTGTTGTACTGTGTTAGCCATAGATTGATACAGGAGAAAGTAGGGTGAAATGACACCATTTATTGACTAACTAAATAGATTACAAATGCAAGCTTTCGAGGCAGCTAAAGCCCCTTCATCAGGCCTAAGCCCTAAGCCTAACCCTAACCCTTGCCTGATGAAGGGGCCTTAGCTGCCTTGAAAGCTTGCATTTAGTTAGCCAATAAAACGTGTCATTTCATCCTACTTTCTCCTGTTCCACACTACATCTGCAGAGAAGCGCAGCTGAATGCTGGTGACTAACATATATGTGAAGTGGCTTCAGTAAACAAATAAAGTTAACACACAGGCTGTATCTGTCCATTTAACTCCAACCACTAAATACCACACACTTAACCAATGTAACCATTTTTTTCTGGAAAGCAAACACTTTACTTTGCCAAGGTCTTCTGGCCCACAAGATTCTGGTGCGCACCAATCCTTCTCTAGTTCAGGGGAGGGTAAGAAACCAGTCTATCCCAGTAACCACAATATGTAAAGTCACTAAAAGTGTTGGATCTTCAGCTTTTTAATGTAGAATAGCATTCCCATGATTAGATCAGAATGTATCTGCCTTAGGACTCAACAGGGGTTGGGAGCTGACAGGTGTCCCTGCACTCTTCATTTTCTTAGGACATTACAGATTGTGGGACTAAGAATTTCTAAAGATCATTTACAGCATTAATAAATGTTATAAATAATTAAAAGAGTAGTCCTTGTAAATTCTTTTTACTATATGAATTTATAAGGAAAGGGAGACCATGAGAAGCACCCCTTCCTCAGCTGCTTCAGCAAATTTGTATTTTTCCAAGTTTTCTGCCTTCTCAATGTTTTTTTTTTTTTACTTCTTTCTCTTTCTTACTTGGTTTGAATCTGTACTTTCTAATGATGTCACATGTTAGTTAGTTCTGTGGTCTGGGAACTTCTTATTGTGGTATTTCAGTTTCTCCTTAAGCTCATTGAGAATTTGTCAGTCATTGACGGTGAGCAGAATTCAACATGAATGGGTTTGTTCTCACAATTTATCACATTGCGAGAACAGACATGTACAATCTCTCCATACCCTTAACATGAGAAATGTTACAAACCATATCCCTAACTGCATACATGGTACCCACAATACATTATATCTGGTTTGTTTTACTTTATTAAAATGGCTGAGAATGCTGTGTCTTTGGACTTCAGGCACAGACACATGGGTCATACCAAAAGTAATGAGCTAACTGAGACTGCCAAGAAATGTATGGTGTCATAAACAGCTGAATGGAGCCAAGTTAGTGTTACTAATTCAGTGCAAGAAAATGACTGGTAAGGACACTTAGATCTGACAATGTGCAACGGCTACATTTCCTATGAAATAAAAAAATTGAACAGCTGACATTTATGATTTTATAGCAAGAGCTTTACCATCGGCCTCATCTTTTTCCACTTTTCTTTTTTTTGCTTCTCCTTTTAATTGTATAGCTCTGACCTTTTGTTAATCATAACCCTTTTGGAAATTAGATTTGAGCCTAAAGAGGTTATAAGTCCAATTCTGACTCAGGCACTGCTGCTTGTTACTTGAGCAGTCACCTGAAGGTTAGTGCTGGTTTTCCAGGAGTCAAACTGCCAAAGTACTAACTTCAAAAAGTTAGTTGAGGAAACGCTTGAGTCATAACCAAAAGTTGTAAAAAGAGAGCTAAATTGTAAAGCAAAGGGTAGAGCCTTGTTTCATAAACCAGTATCCAAAATACATATCAAGTAAAGTGAGTCACTAGGGTTGATGGAATCTCAGATACAAAATGGCGACCTTTTAACCCCTCAACAATTACCCCGCTGTCAGGACTATAGAGGCCACGTCCCTAAGAAACAGGATCTTCCCCATAGTCTAAACAAATGGTGTCCAAAAAGATGTTACATAAAAGTCCATTTCTAAATGAACGCTCTAATTAAGGAAATAACCATAGAGTTAAATATCTTGAGTTTAATTTTATAGCCTTAGAAAAGTGTGGAAGATTTTCAAAAGAAACTCTGTTCATAACAATCTTGTGTCTTAGGTTTTGTAATGCACATTTCTGTCCTGTTTTTTTTATATCTTTGGCTTTTGCTTCTTAGAATTTTTGGAACTTAGGTTATTGAATCAAACAAGGTTTGGACTAACAGATGAAAGAGAAAGAGTATGTTTGCCATGAACAGATTAGAAACTAAATATCCATACAAATCAGTAAGGTTGTAACACCAATACATAATATCCATCCATTATCCAACCCGCTATATCCTAACTACAGGGTCACGGGGGTCTGCTGGAGCCAGTCCCAGCCAACACAGGGCACAAGGCAGGAAACAAACCCCGGGCAGGGCGCCAACCCACCACAGGGCACACACACACCAAGCACTCACTAGGGACAATTTAGGATCGCCAATGCACCTAACCTGCATGTCTTTGGACTATGGGAGGAAACCAACGCAGAAACGGGGAGAACATACAAACTTCACATGGGGAGGACCCGGGAACCAAACCCGGGTCTCCTAACTGCGAGGCAGCAGCGCTACCCACTGCGTCACCGTGCCGCCCCCAATACATAATATGAATACCACAAATTAACAACAGAAGAACATACAAAAATCCTTACTCCCTAACTTGATGTGAACTAGCACAGAACGTTTTTTTAATTGTATCCAAAAACTTGGATGCTATGACCTCTAATCACTACATGGTACTAATGGAGCACCATTGCTAACAACAAGATGAGTTGTGGCTTTCAGTCTAAAGATCTGTACTCATATCTGGAAGGTTGTCGGTTCAAATATTGTTCCTGCCAGAAGAGATCCTACTCCATTGAGCCCTTAAGCAAGAACCTTAACCTGAAAATTGTACTATGGCTGACCCAGCACTCTGACCTCCAAAGTTCATGGAAAAAGACGATTTCCCCTCAGGGATTAATACAATGTACCGAAAATCGATGGTCATAGCCATTACAAAACACCCTAAATAGCAGTCGCTGAGGGTGAAACTGAAAAATAAAATGATGGTTCTAAAAATGTTAATGGTGTGATGTTAGCAAATGTATCTTAACTCTAAAAACTAAATTAAATTACATAATTATGTGCAAAACTGAAGTCCAAAATTCCCAAATGCTCAGAATTGCAACTCTCATTCTTTATTTTCTGGTTTGATCTTTTTTTTCCCCGTTTTTGACTTTTTGTTTTCTATTATACCTTTTTCAGTTTGTTGGGGTTTCTGTGTTGGGTTATTTCATTAGAATTAAGCCCTTTTCCCATTCCTGACCCAATATTTTCTTCTTTGTCTTTTTTCCTATTTTATATTTTCATCAGTATATGGTGGTTTATTGTAAATTTATTCATTATTGACTTCTATATTTTTTGTTCTCTTTTTACTTTTTTATTTTCTTTTGTCTCTGATCCAATTTTGTGGTGTTAAATTCATTTCAGTTTGTAATTAGTAAGAATATATAGGTTTTCCAGGGTTGCTTCTTTAGTATTTTTTGCCTGTTCTTAGTAAAAACCTGACAAAATGTGCCAACACCTTCAAAATGTACCCTACCATATTTTGAATTTCATAATGCATCATACACTTTCAGGTCAGAGGCAGGTCAGGACTGCAGGCAGGCTAATCTCATACCAGCACTCTGCTAAGGCAGCCATGCACTTGTAGGCTGGACAGAATGTGCTTTGATGTTGTCATGATGGAAAATACCAGGAGAACCCTGAAAAAGACAGTGTCTGGATGGTGGCAATATCAAGTCAAGCCAAGTTGGGGGGCATGTACTGGTACAGTGCATTGCCACACCCACTACACGTCGAAACAGCTCAGGATTCTGGTTGGCAACCCCCCAGGCAGACACGCAGTCCAGTCTTACCCTCTGGAAATGACCCTCTATCTGCCGCAGCCAGGTGTTACGTGGGTGACCCCAACAATTGTTGGGTCCCCAACAATGAGGATCTTACAAGCCGGATCAACCTCGGGGAAACGCGCCACAAGGCTGTAGTGCCATAACTGAAGCTCCCTCACAATGCAGGTAAAGTGCCTCATTCGGGACTCCATGAGCAACCACTCATTCGATACAAAGTCAAACCAACGGTACCCAAGGATTTTCCAGAGAGACACAGTACCATAGGAGTCCAGTCTTGTCTCAGGTCACTGGATAGCGTCCATGTCTCGCAACCATATAGCAAGACAGGAAACACCAGGACTCTAAAGACTTGGACCTTCATTCTTTTGCATAGATATCAGGAGCGCCACACACCCCTTTCCAGCGACCTCATGACCCCCCCATGCTCTCCCAATCCGTCTTCTGACTTCATAGGAAGAGTCACCAGAGACATGAATGTCACTGCCAAGGTAAGCAAACCTCTCGACAAGGTCAGCACTCTCTCCACAAACAGACACACTGCTGATGGCTGTGCCCAAAAGGTCATTAAAGGCCTGGATCTTGGTTTTTATCCAGGACACTCGCAAGCCCAGACACTCAGACTCCTCTTTCAGTCTCTCGAGCGATATGGCAATATGTTACTCCAAAATTTGTACTTTCACAAATATGCAAGTTACCCATGGCATGGGCACCGACACCCCCCATACTTTGATACTTTGGACCTAATGCTAACAGTGGCTTGAATTGTCCTTTTACTTTTTGACCCAGAGAAGGTGATGGATATTTTTTTTTTCAAAAAACTATTCAAAATGTTGACTTGTCAGACCATAAAAGACGATTTAAACTATGCTACTTTCCATCTAAGATGAGACAGAGCCCAGAAGAATCAGCAGTGCTTCTTGAATAACTTGAATCTGTGGATACAGCAACGCATGTTGTTGGCTAACAAAGGTTTACCGAGGTATTCCTGAGTCTATGTGATGATATCCAATACATGACACATGACAGTTATTAAAACGTTATAGTCTGAGGGATCGAAGATCACACATATTCAGAAGTGGATTTCGGCATTGCATTTTTAGCAATGGATTCATTGATTCTTCTAATTATATTGTGCACTGTAGAGGGTGAAATACCCAAAATCCTACTGATATGTCTTTGGGGAAGGTTGCTTTCAAGGTGCGTTTTTACTCACTGTCACATCTGTTGGAAAATTGCTGAAGTTGAACCCATCCTTGCTCTTAAAGGACAAAGTTTGAGGCTCCTCATGTACTTGTAAATTATGGGAAAGTGTATTTAAAACTGAAGGTAGGGAGCATTATTTATGCAAAGAGCTTTGGGATTCTGGAACAAACTATCAAGACATGTAGTTGAAGCAGAAACCTTCACAGCCTTTAAGAAGAATCTTAATGAGATATTAAGACAGCATAGCTATTAGCTATACAAATGAGCTTGATGGACTGAATGGTCTCCTATAATTTCTCAAATTTGTTATGTTCTTATATACTGTGGTTACCAGGCAATGCAGCTCCCAAAACACTCAGCACAGCAGCCCAGATACAAGTTCTGGTGTATGATAAAATATTTTTTTATTGGCAAAACTCTTCACAATAAAAGTTTTCCACACCAAAACTGCAATACTTAGCAATTCTCTGTATCTCTTCTGTCTCTTTCTTTCAATCCTCCACTCCTCCTGGAAAGCTTTGTCTTCTTCCTTCCAACTCTGACTTGCCTGACTGAAGTCAAATGGCGCCTTTTATATAAAGTACATCCAGAAAGTATTCACAGCGCATCACTTTTTCTACATTTTGTTACGTTACAGCCTTATTCCAAAATGGATTAAATTCATTTTTTTCATCAGAATTCTACACACAACACCCCATAATGACGTGAAAAAAGTTAACTTAAGATTTTGCAAATCTGAGAAAGCACATGTACATAAGTATTCACAGCCTTTGCCATGAAGCTCAAAATTGAGCTCAGGTGCATTCTGTTTCCCCTGATCATCCTTGAGATGTTTCTGCAGCTTAATTGGAGTCCACCTGTGGTAAATTCAGTTGATTGGACATGATTTGGAAAGGCACACACCTGTCTATATAAGGTCCCACAATTGACAATTCATGTCAGAGCACAAACCAAGCATGAAGTCAAAGGAATTGTCTGTAGACCTCCGAGACAGGATTGTCTCGAGGCACAAATCTGGGGAAGGTTACAGAAAAATTTCTGCTGCTTTGAAGGTCCCAGTGAGCACAGTGGCCTCCATCATACACAAGTGGAAGAAGTTCGAAACCACCAGGACTCTTCCTAGAGCTGGCCGGCCATCTAAACTGAGCGATCGGGGGAGAAGGGCCTTAGTCAGGGAGTTGACCAAAAACCCGATGGTCACTCTGTCAGAGCTCCAGAGGTCCTCTGTGGAAAGAGGAGAGGCTTCCAGAAGGACAACCATCTCTGCAGCAATCTACCAATCAGGCCTGTACGGTAGAGTGGCCAGATGGAAGCCACTCCTTAATAAAAGGCACATGGCAGCCTGCCTGGAGTTTGCCAAAAGGCACCTGAAGGACTCTCAGACCATGAGAAACAAAATTCTCTAGTCTGATGAGACAAAGATTGAACTCTTTGGTGTGAATGCCAGGTGTTACGTTTGGAGGAAACCAAGCACCGCTCATCACCAGGCCAATACCATCCCTACAGTGAAGCATGGTGGTGGCAGCATCATGCTGTGGGGATGTTTTTCAGTGGCAAGAACTGGGGGACTACTCAGGATAAAGTAAAAGATGACTGCAGCAATGTACAGAGACATCCTGGATGAAAACCTGCTCCAGAGCGCTCTTGACCTCAGACTGGAGCGACAGTTCATCTTTCAGCAGGACAACGACCCTAAGCACACAACTCTGTGAATGTCCTTGAGTGGCCCAGCCAGAGCTCAGGCTTGAATCCGATTGAAGATCTCTGGAGAGATCTTAAAATGGCTGTGCAATGATGCTTCCCATCCAGCCTGATGGAGCTTGAGAGGTGCTGCAAAGAGGAATGGGCGAAACTGGCCAAGGATAGGTGTACCAAGCTTGTGGCATCATATTCAAAAAGACTTGAGGCTGTAATTGCTGCCAAAGGTGCATCGACAAAGTATTGCGCAAAGGCTGTGAATACTTATGTACATGTGCTTTCTCATTTTTTTATTTTTAATAAATTTGCAAAAACTTCAAGTAAACTTTTTTCACGTTGTCATTATGGGGTGTTGTGTGTAGAAGTCTCAGGAAAAATGAATTTAATCCATTTTGGAATAAGGCTATAACATAACAAAATGTGGAAAAAGTGATGCGCTGTGAATACTTTCCGGATGCACTGTATCTATGGAGCTCGGAGAAGTAAAAGTGACTTTCATCCATCTATTACTTGAAGATGCTTATTTCCGTTGAAGTGTTTGAATCATTTTCTTTGAACACTTTGTGATCCTTAAACTAAACAAGTAATTTGCTACAGTCAATCGGTCATGATTCTAAGTAAGATAAAAAATATGTACTAACAAAGCTTTGCAAACAGTTTGTTGAAACAAAACAAATATTTGGGGACCAAACTGTGGTTATCTTTTTATTTTCTGCAGCCTGCACAAAAGAGAAATCCAAGGGTGAAACAGCAGACTGCCAACAACAAGTTTAGCGACCAGTATGTTTAAAGAGATTCATTGTTTGCCTCTCTTTCTTGGTCTCATTTTCAGAGTTTGTTCCAACTACTTCTTGGCTTATTTGGCTGGTATCGTCCATCTCAGGAGGCCTTTGTTGGCAGACTAACATTTTCAGTTCTTCCAGGTCGGCCAAAACATCACTTACCGTAGGAGAAAACTAACAATTCTGCTAACTTCCTGACCTGAGACTTTGTCCCCTCTATGTTCTTCATACCGAACAAGACCAGTGCTAAAGTCTCACCTGTGACGATGTAATAACTGTGATGGCTTGCGGCATTCACTGTTCAATAACCTTTCTTTAACCACTGGAGGACAAATAGAACTGTTTTTTGCACATCTGGCCACAACTACTGTTATATACTGATTAGTACACAAGAAATCTTCAAATCCTTCTTTATTATAGAAAAGCCTCTTCCATACAATCTCCTTCCGGAAACTCTCTTCATCCCTCTTCCAGTTCTATTTATATATATATTTGTACAGTGCCCCCTACTGCCCAAATTAAATAACATTGATACCACAACATAACATCTCCCCCTTTCTTAAATATCTAACTCCCCCCCGTCCAAAACTTGCCGTTAACAAACGGAAATAACACAACAAAAGAAAACGACAGACTAATCTATATGTCTTGCGTTACGATCCCGTCTCATAGTCTTTTAACCACACAGGACGGCGGCTTAGGCGGCCCTTCAAGGTGGATTTCCCATTTCCTTCAGGGACCAACAAAGCAGGTGGTTTCACTGTTGGAATCGGAGGCGGAAAACTCTCAAAGAATGAATCCCCGTGTGACTCAAGCGAGAAGTAGGAGGCGTACCAGATGATTGATCAGCGGCTGGCGTGTCATTTGCCGAATCTGCATTTGGTGTGCAAGGGGACAACCGTGCTGCATTCCATACTTTACCGTCTCCAAGCACGTAGCTGCTTTCTCCAATTTTGTCAAGTACAGGCGTGGGATTACTGTAATGTGGCAATCCTTTAGACACACGGGTAGGCATTTTTACGCGCACTGTGTCTCCCTTGGCCAGTAACGGAACACGAGCTCCTCTTCTATCATCCGTGTATTCCTTCATTTTATTCTGTTTAGCAGCAACTCGTTGTCTTATACTTGCATCGTCTAGTCCAACAAATGTTGACAAAGGCAATACGTTCAGTTTGGTACGCATCTTGCGTCCATGAAGCAGTTCAAAGGGCGAAATACCCGTTGTTGCGTGTGGCGTAGCTCTAAAAATGTGAAGGAATTCCGTAATGGATGATTTCCAGGGCTTGCGCTGCAAATGAAGCGTCTGTACCGTTTCCTTGAGCACTCGATTAAACCTTTCAATTGCTCCATTAGCCTGAGGGTGATAATTTGCAGATCTAGTGTGCTGAATGTCCCTCTCCTGTAGGAATGTGGTCAGCATTGAGGATGTGAACTGAGGACCATTATCAGATACCAAGCATTGAGGGTTGCCATGGCGACTGAAAATAGATATTAAAAAAACAACTACAGCTGAAGCAGTAATTTGGGACGTAAAACCAACTTCAGGCCATTTTGAATAATAGTCAATTAGTGTGAAGGCAAAGCGACAGTCTGCAGGTGCGATTTCAAACGGCCCTACCACATCAATGGCAACTTTCTGCCATGGCCCGTCTGGCCAAGGTACGGGTTGTAACGGCGCAGCACACACCTTTGCGGTCTTATCATTGGATTGGCAAGGCTGACAGGACTTGATTGCTGTCGTGACAAGATCATCCATTTTCGGCCACCAGTACAGGTCGCGAAGCCTCTGTTTTGTGTGGACCATTCCTTGATGACCCTCGTGTGCTAGGTCCACAATTACCCGTCGCAATTTAACCGGCACAACTAATCGATCAGATCCTCTGAATACAAAATCATCTTTAACAGACAGTTCGTGCGTATATGAAAGTACGGTAAGAGCTCATTTGGTACAAGTGAAATATTTGCAGGCCATCCAGAATGAATGCGATCCCGTACGGCACTCAGTTCTGGGCATGATGCAGAAGCAGCTTTGAATTCTGCATGGCTTACTGCCTTCACGGCCGTGGACAGAAGGGCAACATATTCCGGCTCGAATTCAGATGGCACATTTGGAGCAGTTATAGGGAGTCGAGATAGGCAGTCCGCAGTCGAATTTTGCGCTCCCGGGTGGTACAACACGTCATAATTAAAGCAAAGGAGACGTGCCAACCATCGGGCAATACGCAAACCAGCTCTCCCCATACCTTCGTAGTAAGAAGTGTTGTGAGGGCCTGGTGATCTGTTTTCAAAGTGAAACGGTGTCCCCACAAATACGTACGCCACTTTTCAACTGCCCAAACGCACGCTAAGGCTTCCTTTTCCACTGTAGAATACTTCCTCTCGGCCTGAGAAAGTGTACGAGAAGCAAAAGCAATGGTGTGCTCTGTTCCATCAGCATGCATTTGTGTAAATACTGCACCCAGCCCGTAGTCTGAAGCGTCAGTTGCTATAGTTGAAGGCAAAGCAGGATCAAAAATTGCCAGAGCTGGACTCGTCAGAATTAATTCCTTGACCCTATGGAAGCTACGCCGTGCGTCCTCTGTGAAGTCAAAGTTGGATTGCCCACGTAAGCAAGCACGCATAGGTTCTACTATCGTGGCGTAATGCGGTATAAACTTTGCATACCATGCTGTTAGCCCTAAAAATGAACGTACAGCTGAAGCATCTGTGGGAAGAGGTGCGTTAAGGAAAGCATCTACATGCTCTGTGTCAGGCGAAATACCCTCCGCAGAAATGACATGCCCCAAAAAACGAAGGGAGGTCTGCTTGAAATGACATTTGTCCTTGTTTAATTGTAGCCCGGCCTTCTCCAAGCATTCTAAAACAGCTGAGAGGTGACGATCATGTTCAGCAGCCGTGGATCCGTATATAATAATATCATCAAGGTAATTCTGGACACCTGGAAGATGACGGAGAAGTGTTGACAGTAACTTTTGAAACGCGGCTGGAGCGGACGCCAACCCAAAGGGAACACGGCAAAAACGGAACAAGCCATCGTGTGTTATAAATGCAGTCAGGTCCCTACTCTCCTCGTGTAAGAGCACTTGATGGTACGCGTTTGCAAGATCTATAGTGGAGAAGACAGTAGCACCTCGTAATTGAGACAACAGTTCCTCAATATGTGGCAGCGGAAAAGAATCAACAATAACTGCCTTATTAGGCTCACGAAGGTCCACACATAAGCGTATGCCACCAGTTTTCTTTTGTGTGACTACTATTGGTGATACCCATGGAGAAGCATCCACGGACTCAATAATTCCTGCATCTAGCAAGTGGCGCAGTTCAGCAGAAACAGCAGTCCGTACTGATATTGGCAAGCGCCTTAATCTCTGCTGCACCGGCGAAACCTCTGGCCGGATTCTTACCTTATGTACAAACCCCTTTGCATCCTAGGCCTTTGAATGGAGTGGAAGACAACTGTAGCACTGGGGCTGGTGGGGTAAGTACTGTATTACCTTCGATCTGCAATTTCAAAGATGTAACTAAGTCCATGCCTAGTAAAGGGGCACCGGTTTGCACGATGAAGAAAGTAGCCGGTACCGTGACAGCTCCATATGAAACTCGTGCTTGGAGGCATCCTATAACCGGTAGTTCAGCTTTGGAATAACAGAGCAGGCGTACAGGAGGTGCAGATAATTTACAAGTACCAAAATACCGGTTACATAACCCGCTGGGTAAAATGGATACAGATGAGCCCGTGTCTACGAGGAGACGCACCGAATACGGTTTAGCAGCGTTTGCTTGAATTATAACACAACATGAAATTTTTCCAGGCCGGTTTGTACCATCATTCACACACAAAATGGTAGTTTCTGGAACCTCAATACCTCGAACTCGGTCTTGTGTAGGAGAGCGACATACACGAGAAAAATGTCCAGATTTACCGCAGCTTCTGCACGTAGCCGACGCAGCCGGACACTGTGGAGCATTTGCGAGATGTGCTTTGGATCCACAGCGGAAACACGACCGATTCTTATTGGATTTAATAGGAGTGCCAAAACTAGGTTGTACGCGGGCCTGACCATCGCGGCGTCGTGTAGATAGCATCGTGCTTTGAACTGCATCGACTGAAGCTGGAGAAGAGTCCGTTAGGATCCCTGCTTGATTTTTAGCAGCTTCAATTTGCGAAGCGAGCATCACCGCTTTTTCCAGAGTGAGGTCATGTTCAAATAATAACTTCTCGCGGACACGTGGACAGGCTACCTTTTCTACCAACTGGTCCCGTAACATTTCATCAGTTTTATCTTTAAAATCACAGGTAGATACAAGATCTCGTAACGCAGAAATATACTGAGCCACAGTTTCGTCATGTCGTTGGGCTCTACTACGAAATTTATGGCGTTCAACAACCACATTGCACTTGGGCAGAAAATGCGCCTTCAACGCCGCTACGGCCTCTGCGTATGTGTTACCTGTATTTGGTAATGTATAGAAAAGTCTGTAACCTTCAGTGCCCAAACAGTGCAGAAGCAAAGCTCGTTTACTGGCTTCCGTCCAGTTGTATCCATCTGCCCCAATAACAAGTAAATAATTTTCAAATATTTTCATCCACGTATCAAACGGAAGCGTGGGCTCTCCTGGACAGGGAAGAAAAGCAGCTGGTAGTGGAACAGTAGAAGCGTCCATCATTGCTTAGAACCCTGCTCGTCGCCAATTTTGTTATATACTGATTAGTACACAAGAAATCTTCAAATCCTTCTTTATTATAGAAAGGCCTCTTCCATACAATCTCCTTCCGGAAACTCTCTTCATCCCTCTTCCAGTTCTATTTATATATATATTTGTACAGTGCCCCCTACTGCCCAAATTAAATAACATTGATACCACAACATAACAACTACGTATGCCGACTTTTCCAGCTTCCCCTTATAAGTCAGGATTAGATTAGATGGTTAGATTGACTGGTGTGAGTGGGTGTTTCCCATAAAAGGACAAACTGGTTTCTGTCTTTTGTTTGCTCCTTTGCAAGATTTCTTGTTTCTGTCTGCTAAAATTGTACTTTTTTCCTGCCTGAATGCAACATATCTTCTTATATAATACACAACTGTGGCTGTTCGTTTGTCTGTCCAGGATTTTAAATCACCTGTAGCTCGCAAACCGTTTGACTTATTGACCTGAAATTTGGTACACATATACTACGTAACGTCTATTATCTGCTTTTGGGGTGGTGATTTTTATTACTCTTTTTATTTTTATTTTATTTTATTGTAGAATCAACTCTTGGCAGCGCACTGCAGTGCGGCCGTGCGGCACATGTATAGGGGTACTGTTTTCATTCCCTACCTCCTTCGACGTCACTTCCCCTACCTCTTCATATCTTAAATCATTCTTTAGGCAGATTGAAGACTTAAGTGCCAGCTTAAGTGAATCAGTTTTAACGCAAAAAAATGCCGACGGAAGAAGAGAAGAAGCTGGCCGCTAGAGTGGAGAAAAGAAGAGCTGCTCAAGAAACAGCAAGTGCATCAACCTCTGAGCAAACAAATGATAAACGTACAGAGAAAGAGGATGGAAACTATAAGTCAAGTGTATTCACTGCACGTAATCATGCAGTATGCAGTTACTGGTATATTGTATATACAATGTATATATTTAAAAGGATGAAGCTGTGATGCTGCTTTATGATAACATGATTCTAAACTCTCTTATAAGAAGCCTGTTGGCTGACATGTTGGCACACTCCCTGCATGCACTTATTGACACACAGGTCTCCTGTTTGGAGTATCAGCGTTACTGGTACAGTTAGAGAAGTATGACAGGATAGCAAAAGCTAACAACTGAGGGGCTTATAGCATAATTTAATACACTCTAAAAATACTGGTTGTTACTGGTTATGGCACTATATAGTTTTTTATTGGGTTGTGTGGTTCTTTGTAGAACCGTTTCTTGAGAAAGAACCGTTTCATTCTGGGAAGAGTTCTTTGCATATAAAGTTAGTTCTTTGTGCTTTAAAAACTTTCTAATATGTAGAAAAACCTGAAAGTTTTAATGAATTTTAAATTACCTAGTAGGACATGAACAGCTTAAGAAAAGCTTGACTTAGCCTGTGTTTATTTTATGCAGAAAAAGTCCTTTTAATATCATGTCTTATTGGTATTTAAAAAAAAAGTTTATCATCTATTCCGGGTTATTTACTGTGTGGAACTTTTTGACGGAGCTAAAAAAAATAAAGGTTCTTCCTGGATCCTTCACTCAGGCATCTTTATTTTTAACAGAGTAGGCCAGCCACACCCTTTTTATGCCAAATAGCCATCAAAATCAGGCACTGGACCTGAGGTTGGCGACAGTGTCACAACTGCAACACTTATACCTCGTGATTCAGCTAGCATGACAGCAAAAGGTAACAAACTGTAGTGTGAGCCTGACACTTAGTCATTGAAGAAGTTCTTTTTCCTCTGTATCAATATGTTATAGTGGTTTTCAAGCCTGATGCTCTGTAACCATTGTTACTTATTGCAACAGGCCTATGAATTGCAGAGTGATATGACAACAGTAGTGATTAGTAATACATGCTGCACAAGACTGCACACACTAAGATGGCAATTCAGCAGAGTTAAAATAGGCACAAGCATTGTGGAGAACTGGTCAGCTTTCACACCACACACTTCCAGTAACCCAAAATAGTGGTAACATTTGGATGAACTGGTGGCACTAAATTGCCCTTCTACGTTTTTGTGTGAAATTGTCTTGGAGCAGTATAACTGAAAAATGGGCTCAGAAAATGGATGGACATAAGTTGAGCACACACAGACATGATGAGAGCAGGATGGACTTTTTTAAAACTTCTGTAATGACCTGGGGGTGGGAGATGTGGAGCCAGCACCTAGACCAAACTGATGGTAGATAATCTTTAATAAGACTGTTGGTTCTTTCACAGCCAAAACTGCTGTCTCCCTACTCAGCCACTGTTGCTCCGATCTTTCTGTGCACTTTCAATGCAGCTCTGTGTTCTCTCAGCAACGTTTTCCACATTCACACCTTTGTCTCACACCCGTGGTCAGCGACTTTACCATCAGCCACACTTTCCCTAACACCATGAGCCAATCCAATGCCAGGATCCTACCCAAGACTTGCAGGCAGCCACACACCCAGATCAATGGACTTTAGAAGCAGAGAAGCATTTCTAAAATGCTCATAGATGAGGGCTGTCTACCTGCGCTTACTACTTCATGCTGTGTACGGGGTGCTTTTATGGATGACTTCTCCAGGTTTGTCCTCTCTTTGTGATAGTCCATGGACACATTAGTAGTGCAATCCAATTGTACTTCACTTCCCAAATATATTTAAGCAGAGTAACAGAATACTGTGCACATCTCTAAATTGGTCGCACAGGAAGATGAAAGGAGTGGCCCATGTTAAGTAGCAGCTAAAGTGGAAGGACCTGAGGTTTAGGGTCCTATGCTTTACCCAATAAGACCAACTGCCTAAAGACTCTAGATGCTTAAAAGTGGAATGAACCTGTGAGCCAACTCTTCAGTTCCCCATTGCATCATTAGACAACATGCACACTGGCAGTTCCCATACCACTCTGCAGAGATAAATGGCCATTTTCTTTTCTTCAGTTCTGTCTTAGTTGCCAGTGATGCACTGCTCATTGTGTGAATGCTGTACAGAGGGTGTGGTACAATCACACCTCTTTTACATTTTTTTTCTGACGCAGATTATGTTATTAGTGTGTACCGTAAATGAGCCATTAGTTTTCATGAAAGCCTACTGTCATAGTAAACCACAATACAAAAAACCACCACCACAGATAAAAAAAAAAATGGTTGATATTCTAAGTAGTGTATACACTCTAAATCTAAAAAGGGAACTAATTTTCGTGCACCTATTAAACTATTTTCTTGGCTATAAAAAAGTAAAAAGGCAGAAGCTTAATATCTAGTTGAAACACCAATGGACTCACTGCTGGTTTAGAGACCACAGGAAAGTTTTTTTGGGCAACACTGAGCCATAAGGGCAAAGTGTCACACCCTCTGGTAAAAAAATATAAACGTGGTGAATAGACTGTTCTACCTGACCTGCTCACTGCTTATATTCACATTTAACAACTTCCAAAACTAGTGGTAGGGGTTCAGTAGATGGTAGAACCACTTGACTTTAAATTCTTACCTCTTTTTGTCTTCCAAAGTTCTCAGTGTTAATGGGCTAAGGATAAGACACCTCTGGACCATGTGTGTTGAAGAATGTCCCTTGACCTCCTTATCCTATAAACCTTCCTCTACCATTACTGAAATATTTAGCTTTGTTATGAAAAGGGCCAATTGGTAAAACTTGACTACCTATATACACTGTGCGCCACTGTCATAACTTTGTGTGGTTACTCTAGGTTCCTCCTAGATCAATAATTCAAGTGTCCTATCCATAGTAGTCTATTTATTTTGGTTTACTTATTTTTATTACAGTTTATCATTGTTTTGATGATATCAACATGACATCATTTGGCATTTTCTTTACTGCAGTTTTCATGCCTATGGCCATATTCTTTATACGAATGATAACTGTTGCCATTCTCACAACCAACAGCAGTGCGACATTTGAAAGCATCATTATAGTAGAAGGGGTAATTAGGCTGATGTCTAGGATTTAGATAAATTTAAACACAAACAGCAATTAAGTAGTGGCAGTTAAGAAATACCCATTTCAGTTTAACATCTGATTAAGCCCATGTCACATTTCATGACTTTTTCTATCGATTTTCATTCGTAGTCTTCATTTACAGTACAAGTCCAAATCAGTCAGCAGCATGCTTCCATGAAGCCTAGTCTGACATACCCAGCGACTCACTCCAACTACTCCATGATTCACTCCAATAAAATCAAGCAATCTTCAGTTGTAGGGCTGACACAGAAGTACAATTCATATAAAGCAGTGATGAACAATGTGGAACACGGGTGTTTTGGACCTCACAAACAAACAAGAAGCTTGTCTTTCTGATGTGTCATATTTTACATATTGAAACAGAATGGGAAAAAGAAAATAAGCGGCAAAACTGTGACTGGACTCCCTATACCCATCACCCATCAACCAGTTAATCTTTCATACAGCGGCAGGTAGCACGTTATTTGCTGTCACAAAAAAGGATGAGCACGGCTGTGCTGGAAGGCTAGCACTCAGTTAGTAAATGTGACATGGGCAGTGACTTTCAGTCACGTAAAAACTGCAGCGATGACGTCAGTGACTGCAGTCAGCATATGTGACATACCCCACCACTTGAAGTCACATGATGTGACATAGCACTTTGGGTTTTTATGATTGTTTCAGTATTTCCTTTTAGCTTAATGTCTACTCTTTATCTCAGGCTTTCTACCGTTTCCCATCTTCTGGTCACATCATAGACTTGATGATAACAGTCGCTTAATGCTATGTAATGATAGACTGTTTGTGGAAACAGCAGATGACAACATAAGAATGAAGGCTACTTACGGCACATCTATTAGTCACTTACCGCTACATAAGATCTTAACAAAGACCTTGTTATACCATGTATGACTAATACAAAAAGATTCACTAAAGCAAGCATTTAAAGTTCCCACAGTACCGAACTAATCTTATACTGATTTAAATTCTCAATATTAAGTGTAACACTATACAAACAGTATTAGCAGTCAAGGAAGTGCTTAGTTTTCTCTTGTTAGTTCAGCCTTCACCACCTTCCTTCTATGCTCTATGAGTGTGTGCCTGTTTTCCTAAGATTATATGATAAGAATAAAACAAACTCCTAATATTATAAACAATACATGAATGTGACTTAGGGTGATATGGTGGTAAATTGGCTTCAGATAGTGCCTCATGTGCAAAGGAGATTAGGTACAAATCCTAGGTCAGTCACTGTTTACAGAGCACTCGCAGGTTTGCTGTTTCTCCTGGCAGTTAGTAAGTGAATGTGCCTTGCACTAGACATGTGCCTTTGAAACATTAGAACAATCTGGACGAGAACAGACCGTTCAGCTCAACAAAGCTTCCCAGTCCTATCTGTAGAGAAAAGCCAAGCAAAATGACACCTTTTTATTGGCTAACTAAAAAGATTACAATATGCAAGCTTTCAAGGCAGCTCAGGCATCCTTCTTCAGGCAAGATGTAATCTCGTTAAGAAGAAGATGCCGCTGTCCGTGTGTGCCAGTTTCTTCCACCAGGTCTTCAATTCCATGTAGTAGCAGTACATTGCGGTGTCTTGTATGTCTGTAGGACTTGGGTGTTGTACCGTGTTAGCCATTATGAATGTAGAGAAAAGCCAAGCAAAATGACATCTTTTATTGGCTAAGTAAAAAGATTACAATATGCAAGCTTTCGAGGCAACTCAGACCCCTTCCTCAGGCAAGATGCTTTTCTCTACATTCATAATGTCTAACACGGTACAACGCCCTAGGACTACAGTCCTATCTGTTTAATTCTTTCCAAATAAACTCAAGTCTAGTTTTGAAGTTTCCTAAAATCTGCTGTCTGCCACACTACTTGGTAGCTTATTCCAAGTGTCTATGGCTCTCTTTTTGAGGAAACACTTCCCAATGTTTGTGTGAAATTTACCCATAACAAGTTTCCAACTGTGTTCCCATGTTCTTGATGAACTCATTTTAAAATAACAGTCTTGATCCACTGTACTAAATCCCTTCATAATTTTGAACACTTAAATCATGTCTCTTGTTAATCTCCGTTTGCTTAAACTGAAAAGGTTCAGCTCTTTTAATCTTTCCCCATAATTCATCCCCTACAGTCCTGGAATCAGCCTAGTCGATCTTGCCTGAACTTTTTCTAGCGCTGCTATGTCCTTTTTGTAATCTGGAGACCAAAACTGCACACATAACTCAAGATGAGGCCTCACCAGTGCTTTATAAAGCTTGAGCATAACCTCCTTGGACTTGTACTGCACACATTGTGCTATATAATCTAACATTCTGTTAGCCTTCTTAATGGCTTTTCTGGATGTTGATAGTGTCAAGTCCACTACGCCACCTAAATCCTTCTCATTAGGTGTACTTCTACTTTTCAGACCTCCCATTGTGTATTCAAACCTAGCAATTATAACTTATAAGTGTAATACTTTACATAACTTATGTTAAAAAATCTGTCCAAGCCTGTATTCTGTCCAGATTCCTCTGTAATGATTCAGCAGATTCAAGATTATCTGTCAATCCATTTATCTTGATATCATCTGCAAGTTTAACCACTTGTTACTTATATTCCTTTCCAAATTATTTGTATATATTAAAAAAAGCAGCAACCCTAGCACTGACCCTGTGGAAAACCACTCTTAACATCAGCCAATTCTCTTACACCATAACCCCCTGATGTCTGGGGTGGTGTCAGTGTCTGAACCAATACTGCAGCCATCTACACCCAACACCCTGAACTTCTACTTTTTCTAACTTATCTGAGATTGGATCCTACTGAGACTGGCTTCTACAACTGGCTTAAGAAGGTTAATAAAGTGGATGGAAGGAACATGGAATTGACTTATAAGAAAAGATGTTTTGTCACTATAGTTTCTGTCTTTTCATTGCAGGTTCTCAGATTTACATTCAACAAAATTATACAGAGGACTTGCTGATTTCTTACTGATGACAAAATGCAGTTATTCTTTTGAAGATATTTTTAGAAGCTGGATGCACACTGTGTGCACTTGTATGGAACTGTCATTTAAGTACCGATTACTCAAAACCATAGGGGGAGTTAAATGGTAAAGCTCCCTTGGTGAGGCTTGGTGTGCAAAAGTCCTAGTTAGGTAATAAAATGACAAAATATTGTCATGGAAACATTTGAACATATAAACTTCAATTCCCTTGCAGTAATCTTAAAAAGAACATTCAATTAAAATGGTTCACATTTATAATGAATGTTTGGCACTCCAGCTGAGTTTTTTATTAAAAAGTTGGTGTGTTTTCCAAAGACAAGTCCCTTGTGTAAATAAGCAGATCTTTAAAAACAAAATGTAACAAAAAACTCTCCTGCAAATTGCCTATGCTATACGACTTCCTTATTCTTAATGTACACTTCCTTTTTTAAGAAAGGCTACTGTAATTAGTGTAAAGTTATCAAAAACTACCAGGTCTTACAATGAATGATTACTCACACTAATTTTGGAATATTATTTCAGTTTGGAAACAGTGTGTCACTGATTGCTGTAGGATCAGGTTTGGCAACTTAAGAGGAATGTCGTAATGCTGTCAGCAAGAGTGCTGTCTGGAATTACAAGCTACCTTAAATTTATTATCATAACAAAGTCAGTTGCATAGAGTTTGATTTGGCCAAACTCATGCAAGTTATAATAATAATTCATTATGTTTATATAGTGCTTTTTTACACATCAATACTAGCAGTGCACTATGGCTGGCAACTTATCCTCGCCAATACCCCCAAGCCACCAGATGGAGCCCTCCCTGCGATGTACAGACGTCCCGAATTCCAGCAGGGCATCATGGACTTTGGAATTTTAATGCACAGCCTTGCTGGATAATGTTGGGACGCCAGGGGTCGTTGCAGGGAGGCCCAGAGACGTATTTTTTCCATACAGCCCGGAAGTACGTCCCAGTCACGGGGAGAGAAGAAATGATGTACTTCCGGGTTGAAGAAAAAATGAGTTTTCACCCGACTCGGAAATGTTATAAAAAATCATGGACAGAGAGAGAGAAACACTTCTGGGTCAAGAAATATAAAAGGACTGTGGGAGATCCCAGCAGGGAGCCGAGTTGGGAGGAAGGGTGACTGAGCTGCTGGGAGGTGTGGAGGAATTATTATTGTGTATTGATTTGATTATTGTGATTTATTTAAGTATAGTGGAGGTGGAGGTGCTTGTGCACATTATTATAAATAATAAAGTCAACATCTGGACTTTTATCTGGTGTCTGGTCTGAGGGTTCAAGGGGACGACATCGCCTCCTATCTGTCACATAGCATACAACATGAGGATAACTATATTCATGCCTCCTCAACAACCAACTAGCAACCAATTTAACAAACTACATTTAGAAACATTCAATAGATCAATTATTGTGGAACATTCTTAAGGTAATGAAGTTAAGTTAATGCATCTAAGAGCTTATAGGTAACTACTGTTAATGAAACCTCATAATTTGGTCATTATTGACTTGAGCCATTTGCCACACAGGAGGAGAATATGCCTTTTTTGTCATTCAGTCCGCGTGGTGTGGAATCTATTTACGATATGTCGTCCGTGGAAACGATGGCATTCCTGGCAAACTTCAGGGAATCATCATTCCACCACTCTTGTTTAAATGACGCCGGTATAGACTGGAACTGAAAGCCTATGCCGGCGAGCAGGTCAGGAATCCGGTCCATGGGAGCACCCGCCTGCCCCTGATACTCATCCGGTTGCACTTCCGGTTCAAGGTCCGTTGTCGAAGAGGGCTTCCCCAGGCCATCTACATCATCATTAGTTGCCAAGGAGCATGGTGTGGGAGCAGCTGGTAAGGCCCCTTGACCCTCCATAGTCAGACCCAACCTAGAAATAGGGGTGGTGATAGCACCACCGCATTTACTTTCCGACCAGTCTTGTCCCAAGATAACTGAAAAAGGGCGCTCCGGCATTACAGCAACCAACAGTTGTTTAGGAGTCCCTTCCCAGGTTATGTAGCACTTTGCGGACCTTTAGGTACGGTGCCAAGATGGGCACCCACTCCACCCGTGGCCATTGGTTCCATGTTGCTGTCCTCTCAAATATGTTGTCCACCTCTGTAAGAGAGATGATTGGAGGTGGAGGAGGCCTCGCAGGCTCTGGCCTTACCACTTCTGGTGCTGCCAGCCGCCTCTTAGTTTTGGCAAGCTCCGTCTTAGTAGTCACCTGCTCCATTTTTACAGCTTGGAGCTCTTTTGCCTGGGTATTGAGGACTGTGTTCAGGTCTTGTCCTTCAGTCATTTTTCGGACTTCTATCCTGTCGACTACACCACTGTAAAGAGAGACAAACACTCATAAAGATTTGGGGTTTTAGCCCCGTATACTGTAAACAAAATTGGTCAATCGTTTTCCACAAAACTCAAAAAGACATTGAAGGATAGGAAGACGGACAGTTTATAGGGTAGGACCGGAAATTAGAATGTGGGATGCTGGGTAAATCATGGTAGTGTATGGGAGTCTGACGTCATCGATGGGGAAGCAGAGGGAAGAAAGGATCGCGGAAGTGTTGCAGCTCTTTGAGTCGTCCATGCAGTCTTATGGCGGCGGTGTCTCTGTCTTTCTGAAGAAATAAAGGAAGAAAGGTTAGTACACTGCCGTTGTTCCCCGGCAGGACTTGTCGCTGTGCGAATTGGGTCCTTACACTGCTCCCCAAGCGCTCGTGCGTGACATAGTTTACAAAATAGAAAACAAACTTTATTACACAACTAGACTGTTGTGTTAGCTGAAGCCTAAGTGATAACAAAAAAAAGCAAATACAGTCATCCCTTGCTGTATCGCGCTTTGACTTTCGCGGTTTTGCTCTATCGCAGATTTTATATGTAAGCATATGTAAATGTATATTGCGGATTTTTCGCTGATTCGGATTTCTGCGGACAATGGGTCTTTTAATTTATGGTACATGCTTCCTCAGTTTGTTTGCCCAGTTGATTTCATACAAGGGACGCTATTGACGGATGGCTTAGAAGCTACCCAATCAGAGCACGTATTACATATTAACTAAAACTCCTCAATGCTATAAGATATGCCTCCTGCGCGGTGCTCGATTGTTTGCTTGTCTCTGCCTCTATCTCACCCTCTCTGACATTCTCTGTGCCTGACGGAGGGGGTGTGAGCAAAGGTGCTGTTTGCACAGAAGCTGTTTGCCTAGTGGATACGGACGCTCCTCTAAGAAATGCCGCTTTATCGAGGTGCGTCCAAAAGCACACTTATTGATTTTTTGATTGTTTGCTTTAATCTCGCGCTCTCTCTCTCTGACTTCTCTGCGCTTGACGGAGGAGATGTGAGCAGAGGGGCTTTTTGCACAGAGGCTGTTTGCTTAGAAGATACGGACGCTCCTGTAAAAAATGCTGAAAAGCTACCTTCGCATTGATCCCTTCATTGCCGCTGCTTTATCGCGGTGCTTGCATACTTAAAAGCGCAACAGCCCTATTGATTTTTCATTGTTTACTTTACTCTCTCTCTGACATTCTCCGCTCCTTACGCGCACTTTGAAGAGGAAGATATGTTTGCATTCTTTTAATTGTGAGAAAGAACTGTCATCTCTGTCTTGTCATGGAGCACAGTTTAAACTTTTGACTAAAGGGTGTTACTTCATGTCTAGAGGGCTCTAATAATGTTAAAAAACGTATTTAGAAGGTCGTAAACAGGTTTTCAATGCTCTAACTGCAAAAATATTAGATTTATAAATAAAGAATCCTACTTCTTGGAAATCCATTTATCTGTCTGGAGCGGATCAACCGCTATAAACAAGGGTTTACTGTATAACTGTGCGGAGAATATTTATAAACAGTGTGGGAGAGTTTCTAAGAGCTTAAAATATATAAAAATAACCATACAAACATATGGTCTCTACTTCGTGGATTTTCACCTATCGCGGGGGGTTCTGGAACGCAACCCCCGCGATCGAGGAGGGATTACTGTATTCACCCTGCAATTCTTTGCCGCCACTCCAAGTTTGTCAGTCTGGAGAATGGAAGGAGCCCTCCTAGTGAGACCAGTTGTCCCAGTTTACAGAATGTTCCAGTGGACTCTTTCCATCAAATCCCTGAAGAGCTCCTGTGACAGTGACAGACATCAGAGTACCTCAAACTGTTATTAATATAAAGGGCTGGGCAATCTGTAGAGGCCTGATAACTTGACATACAGTAGGAAGCTGTGCACAAGCCAATTTGCCCGTTGGTTGCAAACCATCACACTCAGAGCAGATATTTCTGGGGATTCTTCCCTTATCCATATATTAGCCACCTTTTGAAAGGGCACATTAATATTGGACCATGCCTTCCTTTATGTAATTAAGGAGCCAAACCTGAGAGCTTTGGGTACAACTTAGGTAGCAACCCTGGATAAGGGACTAATCCATTACAGAACATATTACATCTTACTAATTCGTGTAACACTCAATATCTTCTGAACATGGAAAGACTGCCTAGAACTAACAGAGTTAGTCAGTAGGTCAGGATTTGAATACAGAAGTCCTGAACTGTTTGGACATTGTAGAAGTTGATATAAGATGTGGAGTTCATCAGTAAGTATGTGAGAGGGGAACATTTTTTGGGTTATTTTTTTTTTATCTTAGGTAAAGAAACAGGTAAATATTAAATTTAAAGTCAGTAGATGAAGGGGGCAATAGGCACCCATTGTTGGGATTGGGGTGATAAATTGAAAGGCAAATTTCCTGAATAATCATGTTACTGATTATTGTGGTGCCTGTCTACAGGACATAGATAATCGCTGTCTTGTAAAAGAATCACCTGCTTTGATGTCTGAGCTGCTTAAACATTCATACAATAAAATATTGTGATAACAGAACTTCCTTCTTTCATGGAAAATGTTTGTATTTACCTGGTTTGAAAATGAACATGTCTGGGGACAATGGTTTCTAATCAGCATATGTGTACTCCTTGATAGTTGGCAACAATGCTTTTTGCTTAACCTGTGTTTACTTTATTCTTGAAGCTCAGGAAATTGGTATGTGTCATTGTTTAAACCATCGTCATGTTGATCTAGGCTGGTACTGAATGAGATTTATACTTCTGGGCAGAAGAAGGCAGTGAGAGGGACGGTCCACTGAGAACACTGCTAAGACAACTCGATCAGAGCACAGGGTCTCGCAGGCAGACAAGGGTGACACCTACCACCAGGGAGAAAGAGACTGTTCCACCAGAGAGACATTGGTTGTGGGTCCAATGAGAGAGAGTAGACTCAAGAAAGATCCAAGTGAAGCTGGCGGACGTGAAGCGAGGCATGCCTATGTTGTCAAAACAACCCAAGGAGCCCAGAAGTAAAAAAACCAGGATGAGATGGTGACAGGAATTTGAAAATTTGGCAAAACGTCTGTTGGGAAATGACCGTCCAGTGAACAGAGTACACAAACTGGACTCTACACCACTAAAGGTTGTATCCTTCACTTTATGCTTTTAACGGACTTTTAGAGTGTGGACTGTGTGCTTTACTTTTTAAAAAAGAGTTTTCATTTTTGTCACGTTAGATTCTAATGTTCTTTTATCTTTTTGGTGTTCTTTATACTGTCTTGTGTAATACAAGTTATTGTTGCTTTTCCTGAAGTTGCTGCCATCTCTTTTGTTGTGTGTTTACTCACCGCCTAATTTAGAGAAACCTGCGTGCCATAATCTGTAAATCTCAAGAGTTCCCAATCTCTTAATAAAAACTCTGGATATTTTAACTGTGTCTAGTTTAGGTTATCTATAAGTGTGACCAGACACCTGTCACAAGTAAAACATTGGATTGGGATAAATATTACAATATCTGTTTTATTAAGGTTGACAGTATATCCCGACACAAAGCTACTTCTGTCTCTTCTCCTGTAACTTCACCAAACACACACCAGACCAAAATAAATGTCCTATGAGAATCTCCTGGAAAAATAGTAACTGTCATTCAATGGGACTAAAACTAAGGGAAATACTCATTTAGAACCAAGTTTATCATTATTATTGAGGAGCTACACCTTATAAACAATGCAAGGTGCCTCTCAAGGATCAGTTTTTCTAATTAATGCAGGGTCTTGTCTGGCCAACTACAATTCTACTTTGTGCTTCACAGCCTAGCTTGGATTTCTGGGATTGGATCTGTCATAGCAGAGATAACTTTGTTTTCAGCAGGGTAAACTGGGTTCTGTAGCAACAGGCTGAATTTTTTACAGCATTTCTTTTAGGAGTCAGTAGTTGTTCCTTAATGCAGAATCGGTACACAGTAGCCATTGTTATTCATTTGTTTGTCATGCGTGTGCACATCGGGGACAGCTTAAAGGTGCTTTCTCACCAGACCAGGGGTTGGTGCTATATTCTAATGCCTTCTCTTCTCTTCCCTCTATTGACAGCCACTTCATTACTGATGTCACTTCTGTTGCCCATCCACCTGGACCCGCCCCTTTCTGCCACATGACATCTTGTTTCCAGTGAACTCGAGTCTGAAAAGACATCTCTGGAAATGTTACATGTCTTTTTTTGTTTGTTTTCATTCCTTCAGCTGTGCAGTGTCACCGAGGTGGTGCCCTAACTCTTTATCTTAGTCGGTCTTCTCTTTTACAGTCACATTGCAAGGACTTACCCAGGATCAAAACCACAAAATGAAATTTGACTTAAGCCAGTAATTCTTTTTCCTAAATTGTTTTCTTTTTGAGTTTCTCACTAAGGTTCTTCCCTTGTTTGAGTTACTTTGAATGCATCTCTGAGTACATCATCTTCTATTTAGGAGCAATTGTGCTGATGTCTCAAGCCACTCTGATGAGTGTCAACAGCAAAGAAATTGCTACACCAACTGAAAAACATGGAGAATGATAAAAAAAAATCAAAGCAACAGGAAAAAAAGTTTATTAAAAACTTTATTTAAAAAGTACACATTACATTAATGAACTATAGACTGTGGAAAAATACCTGACATGTTAGAGAGTGGAAGAGAAATTTTTGATTAAACTCTATGAAGTTTTCAAGTTGCCCAGAGAAGCAGATTGCTATGTTCAGTTCTTCTCTTCTTGGTTTGAAAAATAGAATTTAACCCGATTTATCTAGGTAGAAATTGTGGTAATCTACACATACTTGAAGAGGAAATCTTCAAAACTGAATTGTGAAAATGTACAAAATAGCCTCAACAAAAAGCTTTTCAATGAGTGTACTTTGGAAATTTACTCTGCAGCCACAAACACACTCATAGTCCTCATGTGTGTTAATGACTCAATATGAGAGGACAGGTATGAAACGACCCTGACTAATCTCTGTATTGTGGCACTAAATTTAACACTTATTTATTTTTTCATTGCTTCCTTAATTTACAATAATGCTTTTATATTCATCCATATATTTCCAGAAAGTGCTCATTTCAATCCAGTTTAGAAGTTTTGGGAAATTCCATTCCTTTGTAAAATCACTAAAGCTAAACAATATTGAGCTCTGTGGCAGCTTGTTCTCCAATATTCTCACAGACTGCTTAGACCGTCAAATAAATGAAGACAATGCTGGCATCAGATGGCATGTTTTAGTAAAATAAATAACGTCTACAATAGTTTATATATTTTTTATTACTTTTACTTTTCTAAGTAATTTTCTGTAATGAAGGCTAAACAATATTCACTAGTTTAGTCCCCCGAGCTTTACATGGAAAAAGCACTTGCAACTTTTTTATTATGGTTACAATTAGAGGAAGGGCAGTGGCATAAACACATCAGCTCGAGGCGACTTTGTCATGCTTTAATAATGAAAGCAGGTCCCTAGAATCTGCAAATGTTTTTAATTTTTAAAAATAATTACAGTTCAGCATAAGTGGCCTTGTTTTTTGACTTTACTAAAGATGTTTTTTTGGTTTTTTTCGGAACAATAGAACATCTCCTTCGGTGGGCTGGCGCCCTGCCCAGGGTTTGTTTCCTGCCTTGCACCCTGTGTTGGCTGGGATTGGCTCCAGCAGACTCCCATGACCCTGTAGTTAGGATATAGCGGATTGGATAATGGATGGATGGATAGAACATCTCCTAGGACAGAGCACCTAGGAAGGAAAGAAAGAGGGAATTATTCTCTCAAATAATTAGAGAGGACTTCAAATCAGACACCAGGATATCAACAGCTTACCCCATACGTGGATTGAATGCCTCAAAACCAAGAGGCCTCATTGTCCATTTCAATGAATTACAATCTAAAATGAAGATAGTGTCGCTTCTCAGCATGAAAAAAGAGATTTTAATGAAAATAACAGCATTCACATTTTCCTTGATTTTTCACCTTCAACAGCTGCTAAACATGCCACATTTTACAGCATTAAACAGCGCTTATGCAAAGCCGAATTTAGATACTGTCTATTGTATCCTGGTAAATTAAGAGTGGATATTCAAGGCAACTTCTACATTTTTAGTTTTCTGAATGAAGCAGTAAATGAGATTAAGAAAAATTGATCCTGACTTTTTTTTAAATACGATTGTGAGTCACATCGTGCCCTGGCAAGGCAAAGAATATTGTACCTGCACTTTGGTCAATTTGAGTAAGACTTTTGCCATAGTTATTCATTTTATTTCCTTCCATTTCTTTAACGATTTGATTACAATTATAATTCTATGTGTGTGTGTATGTATATATGTGTGTATGTATATATATATCTACACATACGTGCATTACTAGCAACTTGCCGCACGCTACGCTGCGCGTTGGATGACCACAGTTGAAGGACTCAATCGTAAGGACCTCTCGTCGGGTGTCTCATTGGCACGCTTTTGCCTCTTTCTTTCGTGATCATGGCGTAATCTGTCTTCTCTCTCTGTAGGGGTTTCATTTGCTTTTCGTTGTGCGGCAGAAACGCGTCATTGAGCTAATCTGTGTGAATGCTGAGTGTCCGTTTCTTGCGAGGGACTGGGGCTTTTCTACGGGGCGGCTATACAGCCAAAAGGAACGCGGAACAGGAACAGGACACGGACACCGCGCTGGGCTTTTATTATATAGATTGTATTGTACTATAATATGTTATCTGCATCTCTCTGGGTAGGCTACTGTTTAACATCATATTCTGGGTTTATTCTTTCGAGCCTGTTCAAGATTATATTCTAGGTTTATAGTATTTGGAATGTATTGCCAATAGATATCTCTACTTTATTCCTTCTACACCACTGCTTGGGACACCTGTTGCAAAGAGATTGAACTGGCCAAATATTCAACTCCAGCTATAGAAAGAAAACTAGTGGCATGGGAACCTTAATTCATTTAGCAATTACATTTGCAATATCAGATGTAGTATCTGATCCTGAAGTGCGATATGTGATGGTGATGGGTAATTTAGTTAATTTTAAAGTTATTTTGATAAATATCTACAAGCCCAATGTGGATGATAGAGATTTTATCCAAAATGAATTTGCATCAATTCCTAACATAAACACTCACAAAATTATAATGGCTGGAGACTTTAATTGCATTTTAAATCCAGACCTGGGTAGGTCTTCAACTACATGGACCACAACATCTAACACTGCAAAAATAATCACACAGTTTTTAATTGATCATAACTTATCAAACTCATGGAGGTTTCTAAATCTATACTTAAGAGAATATTCCTTCTTCTCACCATTATATCATTGTTACTCAAGAATTGATTATTTCTTTATAGATTACAGTTTCTTGCCCAAAATCAAATCTTGCAAATACAATGCTATTGTTATGTCTGACCATGTCCCTCTGATCATGCAGCTTACATCACTATGCCCCACATACTCTTTCTGGCATCTTAACCCCCTGTTATTAGCTGGCGAGAATTGTACTGACTTTATATTTAAGCAAACTGATCTTTTTAGATACAAATGCATCCTCAGAGGTTTCTGCAGGAATACTACTCTGGGAAACTCTGAAGGCATTTTCAAGAGGACAGATTATCTCATATCTCTCCCACAAAAATAAATCGTAAACCAAGAAGGCCTCAGAGTTAATCACTGAAATTACCAGAATAGATCAAGAATATGCCAGGTCCTCCAAATGAGGAACTTTTTAGGAAAAAAACAGGCTTTGCAATCAGAATTCAACCTTTTGACAACAAAAGAAACAGAACAACTCATTTTTAAATTGTGACATCATTACTATGAACACGGAGAGCAGTCTAATAAGATCTTAGCTCAACAGATCCACAAGTAGGAAGTTCATAATGCCATATCAATAATCACCAACACACACGGAGATAGAATCATTGCCAACAAAAATATAATGCTGACATTTAGAGACAACTATAAGTCCTCATATTCTACTCAGTTCAAAGAATACAAGACGCAATCTAATGCGATTTTTTGATACATTACGGATATCACAGCTAGATATTTTCAGTGCAGAGGAATTGGCTAAACTTCTGACACTGTCAGAATTACTAGACACTATAAACTCACTACGGAGTGGGAAAGGACCAGAAGCCTCATGTATAAACGGCAGCTAATTGGAATGAGAATTATCGGTTTACAGCATCTAGCACACGCTGCCTCAGCCATGCTGCCTATTTGAACTGCTCTCATAAGGCAAACGCGTCAGAGCCTTTCCTGTACTGACCTCGTAACTCAGAAACAGTTTCATCCCAAGAATTATAAACTCAATCAATCAGTCCATCAAGTGCTCCTTGCAGAAGTGTTTGTACTTATAAGTACACTTACCTCACTGTAAACTTGCGATACAGTTATAATACTGCACAACCTGAGCCACTTTAGCACGTATTTACATATGATGATGGTATCATTTTTAAGACGAAATGCAGCAAAATATGTTTATTACATTATACAGATAAAACGTTAACTTGATTTAAATAATCTATATTGTTAATAATTAAATGCAAGGACATGGTGTCGCAACGCTAGCAAGGTGGTGGCACTCCGTTCACGGATTGTTCCTGCCTCGTGCTGTATTCTTGCTGGGACTGGTGTGACACTGGAAGGATAGATGGATTGAATAATTAAACATGTACTATGAAGATATTTCAATGTTCCATAAAGCTTACAGGTGGCTTTACATCTATTACAAAGCTGATTGTGTGGCAATTGGGTATTTGGAGAAAGAAAAGGAAGGACATGAATTGGAGTTTGTATGTTTGAAAGAGACAGTACTGCTGCAATAAATTATTTCATTGAAGGTAGCGCATGGTGCAGCAAGCGTCTTGAATGAGGCAGGAACAATCTCTGGACGAGGCACCAGCTCATCACTATCACTGCGCCACCGTCTTCCCATGTTTAATACATGCTTTAACTCCTATCATCATGAAAATGATATCAAGTATACATCTCAGTACTTACAGTAAATTATTCAGAGAACTGTAATATCATGAATGTAATGGATTCTGTGTCCTGTCAGAGGAAGAGAAAGCTAGTTTAAGAAGCACGTACTGATTCACACACATAGGGCACATAGAAGAACATATACAAAACAAAGCATTTAACGTGCTACTTTAGTTACAATGGTATTTGAGAAACTAGTAAATGAAACGATTTTAAGATGAAGTTTATGATGTTGTACTTTAATGACAAAATAAACTATGTGATTAAAGTGGAAATTTCGAGATTAAAGTTTTGAGCTTTTTTCCCCCATTGTGTCCCTATTTTTTTTTTCTCTATACCCTAATAAGCTTTCATATGACAGTCAGGCGGTGGGCTAAGACTCACCTTTTCACAGCGACTTTGATATCTGACAAATTTATTTCGGGACCTTGGGAACTTGAGCTTTCGTGTTTCTCTGACGCACTATGTCACTCGATCAACTTCCTTTTGTTGTTTATACCACAGTTTGAACCAACAAATAGTACGTTTTTCCTTGCCTCCACTTGGTATTTGCTGAAATTCTTCTATTTCCCTCCGTGCCTTTGCCATTGCCTTTTCACAGAACGCTGAGCATAAGGGCTATTTATATTGATTTGCATATTCAAAGAGGCATAGTTCTGGGAGGAGTTTGGGGAGTGGCAGCAGGTGCGTGCATGTCTGTTACTTTTCACGCTGCCCAGGATTTATGTAGCAGAAGAACGTGGAAGTTGGCGAACGCACAGATTTATGCATCTGAATTTTTTGTGCGTATGAACATTTCCACTTTTGTCCGTACGCCATGTTTTAGTGTGAATTTTACACACGCCGTTATGCATGAGGCCCTAGGTCCTGATGGCTACCCTGATGAATTCTATAAAAATTTCAATCAAGTTAGCGCCCCTTTTATTACCTACTTTTAAAGAAGCAACAAACTATAAAATTCTACCTCCAACTTTTCACCAATTATTAATTACCATTTTTCCTAAAAAAAAAAATAAGGACTTATTACAATGTACATCATACAGGCCAATCTCAAAGTTAAAATACTCTCCAAAATCCTAACTAGAAGGATATAGAAAAATACAGAAAAAGCATTTGATATGGTTGAATGGGATTACCTGTTCACCACTTTGCATAAATTCGAGTTTGGCCCTAACATACATGTATAGATCAAACTACTGTATACCAGTCCAAAAGGTTCAGTTTGTATTAATAGCACTATCTCAGACTACTTTAAATTAGACTAGACAAGGATGCTCCTTGTGACCACTTCTATTTGCAGTCACCATTGAGCCATTGGCTGTTCACTTCTGAAATGCATCAGAGCAGTGGTACTCAACCTGTGGGGCGGGCCCCCCTAGGGGGGCGCAAAGTAACAAAAAGGGGGTTGCGAAGATGTTAAAAAAAGAAAACAAAAATCAAAAATATGAAAAAAACATCTGTTGAAACCAAAACAAATTAACTTAAACTACATTCTGATACTAGAACAATAAATATAGAAATGTTGATAAAAGTTAAGTAGGTTTAATAAAATATGTGTCTACATTTCAAAAAAATGTTAGAGGGGGCGCGATTAAAACTGTTATGAAAACTCGGGTCACAAATACTTAAAGGTTGAGAAACACTGCGTCAAAGATAAAAGTGATTTTCAGAGAAGGACTTGAACATAAAATAGCACTATATGCAGATGATATGGTACTGTATATATCAGACCCATAAACTTCAGTACCTAAAGCCCTAACTGTACTAGCAAAATTTCAAAAGATATCTAGACTCAAAATTAATTTGAACAAAAGTGTGCTTTTTCCAGTGAATTCTGTAGCAAACAGCATTAGGTTGCACACCTTCCCTTTTATCATTTCAGATCAGTTTAAATATCTAGAGGTAAGCAGCACAAGTAAATAAAAAGCTCTTTTTCAACAAAATTTTGCTGTTTGCATGTACAAAAGTAAACAAGACGTGCATAGATGGTCTACCCTTCATCTTACTTTATTAGGGAGCGAGCACTATCAAGATGAATACCCTTCTTAAGCTTCTGTTTCTATTTCAAAACATCCTCATATGCATTAACAAATCATTTTTAAAGAATATTAGATTCAATCATAACCTCATTTATTTGGGATTCAAAATACTCAAGCATCCAAAGGGTGACACTACTTGAATTAGAAGGCGGCATGACTATACCTCATTTTCTGTTTTATTACTAGGCTTCAAACATACAAGCTATAAAAACCTGGACACTGACAGAAATAGATGAGCACACAATAGTCTGGATTGCAATAGAAATTAAATACTGCTGTACCTCTTTGTATTCCTTGCTTTGTACACCAGTAAATACAAGGTATCATCAATATACTAACAACCCAATTGTCCTTCATTCACTCAGAATATGGAACCAATGTAGGAAGCACTTCAAGTCAGAGAATATTTTATCTATGGCTCCTCCACATGGTTACCACTATTTTCCACCCTCTTAAACTTACACAATTTTTAATACTTGGAAAAAGCATGGGATTAAATCATTTAGAGATTTATATATAAATAATATATTTGCATCCTTTAAACAATTACACTCTAAATTTAGTTTCCCATCAACACAATTTTTCCACTATCTCCAAATTAGAAACTTTGCTAAACGAAATCTGCCCAATTTTCCTCACCTCCCACCTATTTCTATTCCAGAAGGAGATATTATCAGTCTTGAGGACTCAGAGAGCATTTCTATAACATATAAAACCATTTTAAAGTCCCTTCCTTTAAAAGATCCCAGAGTACAGCTGGAAAAGGATCTCTTACTCAACATTTCAGAAAAAGAGTGGAAGGCAGCCATACACAGAATTCACTTGAGCTCCATATGTACATTTCAATTATTCAACTTCTGAACTAGAGCAGGGGAATGTTAGGAGTCAGATGAGGATGAATGACTTGTATGATAAGAACAATAATAAATGTAGAGCTGCCCATGGCTGCTTGCTCTTCTCATCAAGTAAGTCTGTATGTGTGCCGTACAATAAATCTTGATTCTGCTGCCAGTCCTGAGACTCTGAGTGCCTTCTTTGGTGGCTGTGGATGCCCATGCCACCCTGCTTCAACAGAAACAAGGGAACTTACCAGTATTGGATAGATACGTGGTCGTTGAGTGTATACTGGGGGATATACTGACTGATTTAGGCAAGCAAAGATGCCAATAAAGTTGGATGAAACAAGAGTAAGAGAGAGTGTGAGTGAGAAAGACAGAGATTAAAATCCCCTATTCCAAAGGTAGAGACCCTCCATGTGTGGAAAAAAAATTCAAAACAGGCACTGATGGGGAGTTACCAGTCATATTACATCTAGTAAGTCCCACAGAGAGGAATCTTACACACTGGAAGCAATAACAAGATTTCAGTTTTAAGCTCAATATTAGTTTTGCTGATTATGTATTCATTTAAGTTGAAGAACTGGAACATTATCATACTTTCTAACAAAACAGTTCTTTTGTCTCAAGCAGAATTGATTGACATCCTTAAGTTAAATGCTGTTCATATCATTCAATATCCAGCCTCCTTCAAGGCTCACAATAATAATAAATTAAAGCAATGTAGAATTTAACAAAAACATTTACATAAAAAATGAATTAATTAAACGTCAAGGGTTATATTAGTAGCAACAGGAAAAAGTCCAATTGGCCACCTGCCTAGTTATTTTACAATGTACAACATTTCAGGGTATTCTTAAGCATCCTGATGGGATATATAAAGATCTGTCAGTGCTGATGTTTATGTGGCAACACAATCACTCTCACACTTCAAACATCTTGTATTTAAAATCAATAGTTTTTCAATTTTGTTAGAAAACAGTATTTTGCCATCATTAAAATGAAATAAAGACTAATGAACATTAAACATACATTACAGCAGGCCCCACACTAGTAAAACACATTTTGCGTATATTAAGGTGTTAGTTTATGTAAACCAACTGGTGCAATCCATCAGTAGAAATGACAGGTAAAAAAAAATAAAGAAAGCTGTTAAACAAAGTGAGACATGACAGTCCACATACTTGAGAAAACCAACTGTAAGGAAAATATGAACGAAAACCAAAAAAACAAGTTAGAAGAGAAAGACAAGTAAGATAAGAGTTTATAAAAAAAATGAAAATGGGAAAAAATCATCACTGGGAAGTGGTGAGAGCTGAACGTCTTTCTTCTCTGCCTCCATTTTCCCCCATTTAAATCAAAGCTTAAGGTGCATGAATCAACTATCCATTAAGAAAGTGCATTTATATTTCCCAAATGTATTCTTCCTATCTTATTACAGTATATTGATTTTTGGGAATGCCTGTATTAATTTTTCAAGCATTTATACTTGACTTTACAGTTTTGTGGATAAGAGGACAAGAAATTTTAAAAATTTAAATAATAAACACACCCCAGATATGCATACATACATACATACTGTCACACATGTGTGTCTGGAGACCTTCTTGGCTCTAATGAGCCAAGCAGTACTGCCCTGTAAATAAATGCACATTATAGTATATTATCAGCCATCCAAATTCTGACCTGGCGTAATCCAGCTCAGGGTTTCTGGCTGGTTTGTTTACCTATCCTTACAGCATCAAGTGTAGAGCAGGATCTAATACTGCACAGGATGTCAGTCCTTTGTAGGGCACACACTGACACTCCTTTATGCCACACCAGTTTTGAAGTTGACATGTACATTTACTGTGCTTGTAAAGGGGTGGTCACAGTATGCATTTTCTGAGGCAGATCAAACAGATAATGTGTTAAAAACCGTGCTCAAGTCTATAGTCAGATCAAATAAACCAAAACATGAAATCCATAACACGAACCAATAATATTTGTTGAAAATAAATAAGAAGTTTATTTTTATTGAAAGTAGACATTATAACACCAGAAGGGGCTGTTGCTCTTTCAAACCCACAGTCAACACGTCCAGACACCAGGTAAAAGTACCAGAAAATAATTTTAATTTCTTGAATAATGTGTACAAAGCACCTCCGCCACCACAATACTCAATAATCATCAATAATCACAATACAATAAACACAATAAATCCTCCTCTCCATCCAGCAGCTCTGTTAACCTTCCTCCTAGCTCCAGCTCTCTTTGCTGGGTTTCCCACAGTTCTTTAAATAGTCCTCGACCCGGAAGCGCTCCTGTCCTTCAGCCCACGTGATCCATTGGCACTTTCGGGTCAGATTTATATTTTTCTTTAGCCTGGAAGTACTCCTGTCCTTCCATCCCCATGACTTAGGAGTACTTCCGGGTTATAATAGAAATAATCTTGGTGTCTCCCTGCAGCGTCCCCTGGCGGCCCCCATGGTATCCAGCAGGGCTGTGAAGCTGAACTCCATTGTCCATGATGCCCTGCGGGAATTCGGGGCACCTCCATGTTGCAGGGAGGACTCCATCCAGCGGTGTGGATGTATTGGCCATCTCTCACAACACATAAACTAACACTTAAAAATAAATCAATTTCCGTTTCACAGTACAAACTACTATTAAGCTTTTGTGCTGTAAGGCGCCTGTCATGCAAACTGGTGACCCTCAGAAACTTGTCTTCTGAATGGGTTGTGAGCTTGGGTCTGCCAGATCTCTTCCTATCAGAGTTTCTCACAGTTTACAATTGCTTTTGAATTGTATAGAACACCATACTCAGACACTTGGATATTTTTTTTGCAATTTCTCTAAGTGAAAAGCCTACACTTCTAAGGGTAATCAAAACTTATGTTCTGATGTGACTTACTCTATCTCTTTTCATTTGATAATTGCCATTTTATTTGTGCTATTGCTGAAATTTACACCTTTCTACAGTGTAATATCATCCATGTAGTACTTCAGAGTGTGTAGTAACATAGTCTATTCAAACATAGCTTTAACAATAGAACCCCTGAAGCCTACGAAAAGCTCATAATCCCACACCACCTTAAATTTCCTTGCACCTCCTCATCAGCATCTTTTGTTTTGCAATTGTGTCGATCAGCACAAGCAGCAAGCGGGCTGCTATCCCGCTAGTAGTAGACCAAGTAATGTGGTAAACGGTAGGACTTTAAAAAACTAGACTTGATGTTATTTTAGAATTGAGAGGTTAGGACTGGTGAGTTTGTTGAACTGAATGGCCAGTTCTTGTCCAGATTGTTCTAATTTTCTAGTTTGTTCTCCCTCTTAAGGTTACCATGTTCTTCATTTAGAAAGTTTCAACACTTTCAGATATGCTTCTGTTAGTTTATCTTGAGTTCATACCTCAATATCCAATTTCTTTCTTCTGTTTATTCCAAAGTTAACAGAAATTCTTTTAGCTTATTAAAAATATGACTTTTTACTTTCATTTAAGGAGGATCCAGTTGTACCAACTTTACTGGGTACTAGCAGTTTAGAAACAACAAAATAACAATAATATATACTGTAAGGAGATAGGTCATGGTAAATAAACCAGCAAAAATCAAAACCCATAAAAAAGAAAAATGTCAAATTGTGCCACGGAAATCATAGTCAAGATTCAAAAACAAGAATTAAGATGTAAACTGGGCTAAAATGTAAATCAAAGTGGCAGAAAAGAGCTTGAAACCAGAATTGAATTTAGACTCTGACACTGGAATTCAAGTCAAGATTATATCTATAAACTCTGACATGGTAGTGTCATACATTTGTAGCTGTTTAGCTCTGTGAAGAGGATGACTTGTGCTCCGTTTTGTATCTCATATTTACTCCATATCTTGACATCCATTGCACACCCAACTTACCTGAAAGGGGGTCTCTCTCTGAATTGCCTTTCCCAAGAGTTCTTAAATTTCTTTTCCCTACAAGGATGGGGGAGGCTGTTAAAAAAAAAACAGGACTTGTTAAAGCCCACTGAGGATTTTGGCCTATACAAGAAATACATTTTTGTTGCTGCTGGTTGACCTTGCCTACCACCTACTTGGCCACCACATCAAATAAACTGCACACAGTGGCAGGACCCATATCAAAAGGAAAATGGAATCATGAAAAAATGTATTTATTAATAATGATAATAATACAATACAATACAATTATTTTTGTATGGCCCAAAATCACACAAGAAGTGCCGCAATGGGCTGTAACAGGCCCTGCCTTTTGACAGCTCCCTAGAGCTTTGACTCTTTAAGAAGACGAGGAAAAACAATGTCTATGTCAATTTTTTTATATGGCACATTTAAAACAACATATGAATGCTGTGGCCAAAGTGCTTTACAATAAAATAAGAAACAAAACATACAAGTAACATGAATAACATAAATAGAAATAAAATAAATGAACATAAATTAAATAAATAATAAATAGAAGTAAGATTACATAAAGTAAAGTATTACTGAAGGTTTACGGAATGCAAGTGAATAGAAGTGTTTTTAATTTTGTTTTAAACAGTTCTTGTAGACGACTCCTTTATGTAATGAGGTGAAGAGTTCCACAGGCGAAGAGCAGCAGCTGCAAAAGCCCTGTCCCCCTTAGTTTTACACTTGGTATGAGGGACAACAAGAGACAACTGACCAGAAGATCTAAGCACTCTAGATGGCTGGTGTAAAACACACAGTTCAGATAAATAGGCAGGAACAAGCCTTAAAAACAAGCAACAAGATTTTAAAATCAATTTGAAAACTGACAGGCAGCCAGTGTAAAGAAGCTAATATTCGAGAAACAGAATCAGACTTTCTTGCCCCAACCAGAAAGTGTGTGGCAGCATTCTGGACCAACTGTAACCTGCGTATCAGAGATTTGCTAATCCCAGAATACAGCGAGTTGCAGTAATCAAGGTGAGAAAAGATAAAAGCATGAATAGCTTGCTCAAGATCCCTAGAAATAAAAAAGGCTTGATCTTACCTAAAAGACGAAGCTAGAAAAAGCAGCTTTTGATTACAGAATTAATTGACATTGACATTGATAAAACTCCCAAAAAAACCCTTGAAGGGAAACAAATGGAAGAAACCTTGGGAAAGGCATTGCAAAGAGAGATCCCTTTCCAGGTAGGTTGTGCGTGCAGTGGATGTCAAAAAAAGGGGGTAAATACAATACAATATACAGAACAAGTAACCCTCAATACAATATAATAATGCAATAGAAATATTACAAGTACAGAAAAGAATTCAACAGTAGATGATATCACATATGATTTGATACTCAAAGTGCTACCATATCTTAATGTTATTAAGAACATGTCTAAACAGAAAATAAGCTTAAGCATTGTGTTCATTGGCTTCCCAAACCACCAAAATCATGCACAGTTTATTGATAAAGGCCAAGGAACTACTGCAAAAAAACTAAATAAACTTCAGATCTTGAGACCAGCCTGGATAACAACATAGGTAAGTTAGTACTCCTTCAGAAGGTGGCCCACTAATGCAAGCCAACTGGAGAAATAGTACCAAAAGAATTTCCTGAGCAAGAGCCACCCAAATGATTGAGGTTGCTGCATTGCACACAAGTTCATTTTACAAGGTTGCATTTAAATCAGAAACACCAATAAAAAAAAGTTGAGACCAACACTTCTGTCAGCTAATCGAATATAAACCTAATACTGTAAATGTTTGGTTCCGATTTGTCACTTCTCAATGATGGGTTATACTTTTTTAAAACACAGTGGGAAAGGCTGCTTTTCTTCAAACACAGGCTGTGCAAGGATGACAGAAGGAAAGGACAATGCCGTTCATTTATTAAAAGGAAAAGAAAGACAGCATTGCTGACATGTGGTCTGTCAGCATAAAGTGTTGGATGATAGCAAGAATCAGCATTATCAAGATGTTTTTGGAAACAAAATGTTTTTTAGAACAAACCAGCATTTAGCAGGATAGTATTCTCTGCTGGGGCACTGAACAGGAAAATAATATTTATTTTTTTGCATAATCTCACAAATATTTATATTCTCATGTAAAACTTTCATCACTGTCCTCTTTTACAGTATTTATCAGCCGTCTTGCAGACATCTAAATACTGACTGGTTAAAAAAGAGTTTTCAAAAATAAACACTCCATTGTTAGTTCAGCTATGAATGATAGCAAAAAAGTAAGATATTATCGCCGATGTTTATGTTTACTTTAAAAAGAATACAATTATAGCTACAGTTAGTGAGTTTTGTGTTTTACATTTATTCAAATTTGAGAATTACAATGTTTGGATATCAAAAAAAGTGCATGCATTTTAAATTAAACAGAAGAACCTGAAAGCCACTACTCTGCACTCTGCTCACTGCCATGTTGGGGATTTTTTCAGCATTCATGCAAAATACAGTTGTGCTTGAAAGTTTGTGAGCCCTTTAGAATTTTCTATATTTCTGCATAAATATGACCTAAAACATCATCAGATTTTCACTCAAGTCCTAAAAGTAGATAAAGAGAAACCAGTTAAACAAATGATACAAAAATATTCTACTCGGTCATATATTTATTAAGGAAAATGATCGAATATTACAGATTTGTGAGTGGCAAACGTATGTGAACCTTTGCTTTCAGTATCTGGTGTGACCCCACCTTTGCAGCAATAACTGCAACTAAACATTTCCGGTAACTTTTGATCATTTCTACACACTGGCTTGGAGAAATTTTAGCCCCTTCCTCCGTACCGAACAGCTTCAACTCTGGGATGTTGGTGGGTTTCCTCACATTAACTGCTCGCTTCAGGTCCCCTCCACAACATTTCGATTGGATTAAGGTCAGGACTTTGACTTGGCCATTCCAAAACATTAACTTTATTCTTCTTTAACCATTCTTTGGTAGAACGACTTGTGTGCTTAGGGTTGTTGTCTTGCTGCATGACCCACCTTCTCTTGAGATTCAGTTCATGGACAGATGTCCTGACATTTTCCTTTAGAATTCTCTGATATAATTCAGAATTCATTGTTCCATCAATGAAGGAAAGCTGTCCTGGCCCAGATGCAGCAAAACAGGCCCAAACCATGATACTACCACCACCATGTTTCACAGATGGGATAAGGTTCTTATGCTGGAATGCAGTGTTTTCCTTTCTCCAAACATAACGCTCTTCATTTAAACCAAAAAGTTCTATTTTGGTCTCATCCGTCCACAAAACATTCTTCCAATAGCCTTCTGGTTTGTCCACATGATCTTTAGCAAACTGCAGACGAGCAGCAATTTTTGTTTTTGGAGAGCAGTGGGTTTCTCTTTGCAACCCTGCCATGCACACCATTGTTGTTCAGTGTTCTCCTGATGGTGGACTCATGAGCATGAACATTAGCCAATGTGAGAGAGGCCTTCAGTTGCTTAGAAGTTACCCTGGGGTCCTTTGTGACCTCGCCGACTATTACACGCCTTGCTCTTGGAGTGATCTTTGTTGGTCGACCACTCCTAGGGAGGGTAACAATGGTCTTGAATTTCCTCCATTTGTACACAATCTGTCTGACTGTGGATTGGTGGAGTCCAAACTCTTTAGAGATGGTTTTGTAACCTTTTCCAGCCTGATGAGCATCAACAACTCTTTTTCTGAGATCCTCAGAAATCTCCTTTGTTCGTGCCATGATACACTTCCACAAACCTATGTTGTGAAGAGCAGACTTTGATAGATCCCTGTTCTTTAAATAACACAGGGTGTCCACTCACACCTGATTGTCATCCCATTGATTGAAAACACCTGACTCTAATTTCATCTTCAAACTAACTGCTAATCCTAGAGGTTCACATACTTTTGCCACTCACAAATATGTAATATTCAATCATTTTCCTCAATAAATAAATGACCAAGTGTAATATTTTTGTCTCATTTGTTTAACTGGTTTCTCTTTATCTACTTTTAGGACTTGAGTGAAAATCTGATGATGTTTTAGGTCATATTTATGAAGAAATATAGAAAATTCTAAAGGGTTCACAAACTTTCAAGCACAACTGTATGTATTGTGACTGCCAAGTCAGAAGTTATCTTTCTTTCTTCCTAAATCTTCTCCCTTTTTATTCATTCTTCACTGCATTCAGACAATAGGGTGTGTCCAAATATATATATTTATCTATTTATGTATTTATTTTTTAAAAAGCGTCTGTAAAAAGCCAAATTTCCCCCTGGGGACAAGTAAAGTTCTATCTAAAAGGCTTAATACACAAACCAGTGGCTATGAATTGAAGTTATATAGCCAATATAGCAAACTCAAATATGTTTTCTTGCAGACTGAAAATCAGAGAGGTGGCAAGGTGGTGCAGTGATTAGAGCTGCTCTGTCACATCCTTAGGGATATGGCTTTGATTTGTAGTCCAGAAATTTTCTATGTGAGATTTATAATTTCAACATCTGGTTCATGGGGATCATTTTCATGTGACTGCTGTGTTTCATAACTGTGGTAGTAGTTCTAGTAGAACTTAACTGAAGACACCATTTTTCATTGATTAAAACTAATTGCTAGCATGTACTTAGTCAAGCGTGAACATCACTTTGCTGTTTATCCCACATGTGACAATAAATTTGAAATGCACAGCCTCCCATTTCTGAAAAAGAAAGCACCATTGTCTTATTACATATTGCCATTTACATCAGCCAGTGTTAATCATTTTTGAAGATAACAAAAATACAGACTGAATTTTAAGAACAAAACAACAAAAACACACACAACTTAAATGATGAGGTTAAGCCACAATGGAACAGAATGAAACCCAAATTTTTCTATACCTCATGGAGATGCTGTTTTTTTTTAATGTTATAAAAAAGAGACACATGAAGACACCGCCGTACAATGACTAAAAGCAATTACTTTTATTTTTTATTCAAACACACCATATAGTAATTCAGTACTACTGAACTTCAAGAACATAAAATGCATCCACAGAAAATGTCATAAAGCGTCCAGCTGAAAGTGCAAGATCGACACCGTTCTAACACACAGGACTTCAGCTTTTGTTCTAATGTTTCATCACATTCTTCCATTGGTTCGTCGTGTTTTCCATAGTCTTCTTTTTTCCAATAATAGATCTCTTTTGTTCGTGACTGCTACATACACCTTTAACTACGTTTTCCTGCCCCTTTGTTTTGAGGACTGGACATTCACTTATCCACAGCTTATCATCTTTCACATCCTTTGGGCCTTTATTGATAATGCCTCAGAAAATGGTACCTTGTGTGTTCATAATTCATAGTCAAGTTTATCTGTATTTTAGTGGACTTCACCCCTTTTCAATTACATTTTATTTGAGGACAGTTCCATATGTTCCACTAGTGTAGCAGGAGTACCGTCAGGAAATGAAGAATAAAAACAGGAGGAAGGAGTCAATTAGGGGAGATGATTTGTGCTTTCTATTAAATAAATTAAAGTTACGTATTATATGGCCATGCATGTTGTGTGTTGTTTGGGACTTGCAAGTAAAAATATTTCTGTACTCCGGAAAGACAAAAAAACGAAAAGAAAAAAACTTTAAAATCAACAATTCAGAAGTGGAAAAAACAGCCAAAACTGCTAAAACTGCACTTGGAGCCACAGAACTAACAAAAGACAATTTTCCAACTTACCATCACCCAGTATAAGCAGTTAATGTGGTCACTTCAGGGTGTTTCAGGAAGCCTTCAGTAATTGTATGAGTGCAACAGAAAAGGCAATACAAAAAAATGTGTGGACTGTACTGGGCATTCAGGATCCATCCCTGGACCCAAATAACACCCAAAAAGCAAAGGAATAAAAAAATAAAAATAATTTATTAACAAAACAAGTGAACAGGAGCAGGGAAGGTACACACAGAAGGACAACATGAAAAGCCAAAGCCTTTTGGCGTGGCTTCCCCAAGTAACCAAAGGTTCCTGACTAACTCATGGGGTGTTAGGTCCATTTATCTGCTGTAAACTACCTTCAACTGCTCACAACTGCTCTCTAAAACTCTGGCCATCCTTTCTGCCTCCCTCCAGCTGATCTTTTGCCACAAGTTATACCCCAGCTACACACTTGCTAGTGTACTTCCTGGGAGGGACTTTTAGACCCAAGGCCAGGAAGACATCTGAGCACTTCAAGGTAGCTCCACCACCATTCAATGGCCTACAGTTGCCCCCAATCAACTGCCTATACCAACACTAGGCTTCTGTTCACGCACTCCATTCCATAGGATGTTTTGCCCACACCCCCGGTTTGAGGTGGGACCCAAGTGGAGCAAGGCCTTCTGAAGCACAATCATGTTGATTTTGAGTGATCTGTTAAGCATTTTTGCCTTTTCTTCCTGTTTTGTTTTTCTCCAGCTTGATTAATGTAAATGTATTTGCTAGAGTTCATATTAGTAGGCTGTTGTACCGTGTCAGCAGTTATGGATGCAGTGAGAAGACAAGCAAAATGACACCTTTTACTGGCTAACTGAACAGATCACAATATGCAAGGAAAGTCAGCTGAGACTCCTTCTTCAGAAGGAACCTGAGCTGCCTTGGAAACTAACAAATTGTATTCTGTTCATCCATCCATCCATTTTCCAACCTGCTGAAAAGAGAATCATTGGGGTCTGCTGGAGCCAATCCCAGCCAACACACAGCACAAGGCAGGAACCAATCCCAGGCAGGGTGCCAACCCACCGCAGGACACACACAAACACACTGGGGCCAATTTAGAATCGCCAATCCACCTAAACTGCATGTCTTTGGACTGTGGAAGGAAACCCACACAGACACGGGGAGAACATGCAAACTCCACGCAGGGAGGACCCGGGAAGCGAACCCGGGTCTCCTAACTATGAGGCAGCAGCGCTACCACTGCGCTACCATGCTGCATATTCTGTTCAGCTTGCCAATAAAAGGTGTCACTTTGCTTGACTTCTCATTAGAGCTCTTATCAAATTTTAACCAGAACAGGGAAGTCCTAATCTCTCCAAGACTTCATATCTTACAGTGCATCCAGAAAGTATTCACAGCGCATCACTTTTTCCACATTTTGTTATGTTACAGCCTTATTCCAAAATGGATTAAATTCATTTTTTACCTCAAAATTCTACACACAACACCCCATAAGGACAACATGAAAAAAGTTTACTTGAGGTTTTTGCAAATTTATTAAAAATAAAAAACTGAGAAATCACTTGTACATAAGTATTCACAGCCTTTGCTCAATACTTTGTCGATGCACCTTTGTCAGCAATTACAGCCTCAAGTCTTTTTGAATATGATGCCACAAGCTTGGCACACCTATCCTTGGCCAGTTTTGCCCTTTCCTCTTTGCAGCACCTCTCAAGCTCCATCAGGTTGGATGGGAAGCGTCGGTGCACAACCATTTTAAGATCTCTCCAGAGATGTTCAATCGGATTCAAGTCTGAGCTCTGGCTGGGCCACTCAAGGACATTCACAGAGTTGTACTGAAGCCACTCCTTTGATATCTTGGCTGTGTGCTTAGGGTCTTTGTCCTGCTGAAAGGTGAGCCGTTGCCCCAGTCTGAGGTCAAGAGTGCTCTGGAGCAGGTTTTCATCTAGGATGTCTCTGTACATTGCTGCAGTCATCTTTCCCTTTATCCTGATAAGTGTCTCCCAGTTCTTGCCGCTGAAAAACATCCCAATAGCATGATGCTGCCACCACCATGCTTCACTGTAGGAATGGTACTGGCCTGGTGATGAGCGGTGCCTGGTTTCCTCCAAACGTGATGCCTGGCATTCACACCAAAGAGTTAAATCTTTGGCTCATCAGACCAGAGAATTTTGTTTCTGATGGTCTGAGAGTCCTTCAGGTGCCTTTTGGCAAACACCAGGCGGGCTACCATGTGCCTTTTAGTGAGGAGTGGCTTCCATCTGGCCACTCTACCATACAGGCCTTATTGGTGGATTTCTGCAGAGCTGGTTGTCCTTCTGGAAGGTTCTCCTCTCTCCACAGAGAACCTCTGGAGCTCTGACAAAGTGACCATCTTCCAAGTTCTTGGTCACCTCCCTGACTAAGGCCCTTCTTCCCCGATCGCTCAGTTTAGATGGCCGGCCAGCTCTAGGAAGAGTCCTGGTGGTTTCGAACTTCTTCCACTTACGGATGATGGAGGCCACTGTGCTCATTGGGACCTTCAAAGCAGCAGAAATTTTTCTGTAACCTTCCCCAGATTTGTGCCTCGAGACAATCCTGTCTCAGAGGTCTACAGACAATTCCTTTGACTTCATGCTTGGTTTGTGCTCTGATATGAACTGTCAACTGTGGGACCTTATATAGACAGGTGTGTGCCTTTCCAAATCATGTCCAATCAACTGAATTTACCACAGGTGGACTCCAATTAAGCTGCAGAAACATCTCAAGGATGATCAGGGAAAACAGAATGCACCTGAGCTCAATTTTGAGCTTCATGGCAAAGGCTGTGAATACTTATGTACATGTGATTTCTCAATTTTTTTATTTTTAATAAATTTGCAAAAACCTCAAGTAAACGTTTTTCACGTTGTCATTATGGGGTGTTGTGTGTAGAATTCTGATTAAAAAAAACGAATTTAATCCATTTTGGAATAAGGCTGTAACATAACAAAATGTGGAAAAAGTGATGTGCTGTGAATACTTTCCAGATGCACTGTATATATGCCTTGCCCCATAAAACAACAAACTAGCTGTCAACCAACATACATCAAATGTTTTTTCATGTTTAATTTGGGTTCTCACTACAAACTGTTCAGTAAAGTTGAATAACTACATTTCTAGGCAAATTTGAACTACTTGGCAGAGACATCAAAATTCAAAACTAATTAAATATCGCACCAAAATTGAAAGAGTGAATACAAGCATGACTAATCTCCATCAGACAGCGGTTTGTTGTCCTTTTACAAATTATCTTACATGCAAACGGATAACAGCAGCGGATTACTTTATCAGTTAATGAAAGAAAAATTGCCTCAGGGACTAACTTAACATTTTACAAGATGTTTTAATTACTGAAGATTGCCCTCTTCACAATATGAGGCAAATGTGTAGGACTGAAGACTGAAGTTTGAAACTATGGCTTTGAAATGGCTACTGTTTGCTAAATCATGGCGAATAGTGTTACTCCACACCCCAAGACTATTTCTCCCTTAACCTAGCACAGATAGTTTTGAACCATTGTATGATGGGTCTCTTCAAGACTGAGGGTGCCAGTTTAACAGAACCATAGTTTTGATCACTCTTTTCTGTGGATTGAAGGTTCAGTTAGCATATCGGATGTAAAGACCCATTCCACTCCTTACTGTTTCTAGATCAGTCCATCTTCTAATCCCTCACAATATATTTACATGTTGTCACAGCTTACTCCACTTCCCTGTGACGTTTGGACTAGGAGCACAGAGGAAACGCAGGGCTCTGGGCACTGCAGTGGGTTTTTCATTTCCTCAGGTATTGACCAGAAGGTGCTGCAGATTTGACACACCCAGGAGATTTCAAGGAAATATATGGTGAGAGGACACATCCAGGAAGGTTCACAGAACAACATGGCGGGACCGCCCCTGCCCGTCACGGGATTTGAGATAGCCCTTTAAAATGAGCAACGTGAAGCAAAGAAGGGAGTTCACATACAGTGGCAGCCAGAAAAGAAATTCAGCATTTTAGAAAAGGATGTACTCTATGTCTGCTGTGACATGAATAGTCTCATATGATGAGACTAAACCTGTCAGAACCCAACACTTTTAGCATCTAGGGTCAATATTAACGGCAGGGGAGAAGTTGTGAAACTGGTACAACAGAATCTTTTAAGCCATCCATCCATCATCCAACCCGCTACATCCTAACTGCAGCCCCCTGCCATATTACAGATCAGTCCAGCTTCACTGATTAACATGTGCATAAGAGCTAATCAAACTTACCAACTGCCATAAAGAGATGGGTGATGATTAGGAAAAGAACCAAGGAAAGCAGCCAGTAGAACCTCCTAGTAAAGCCTGGCTTTAGAGAGCAAAATTCCTGGCCATTGGGGAAACCAGAAAGCTGTGAGAAGACATGTCACAGTTCAGAGGCCCTCAGATGTTTCCAATGAGGGGAATGAGGCCAAGTCATTGCTTACTGCTCCCACATCAAGGAGCCAATGGCTTGTGCCCATTCTGCAATGGTATTTTGTGCTCACAGTGTGTTCATTCCGATCTAGGCAAAGTGTGAAGCAGGTGGTGGTAAATGGAGTAAAAAACACAGTACTTTTGGATTCAAGGAGCAATATCTTGGTTCTTGTTTCCCACCTTGGGACCTGGCATTAAGTCAACAAAAAAAAAGAAGGTAAACCTCACCTGTATCCTTGGAGACTCAAGACCATACTCGATGTTGGTGACAATTACGTTTAGAGGATGTACTCAATGACTTAGACTTGCAGTACTTCTGTGCTACCCATATAAGTTCATGCAGCAATGAGACTGGCCAGACATCAAAATTGAGGTGTAGCACTTCCATTCACAGTCAATACACAAACATCTCCTGCTAAAGATGAAACAAGACATGTAGAAGGCTTTGTATCCTCCACAATAAATATGGTTGGTTTGGAAAAGAAAATCGTAATGGGTGGCAATTCAATCTGTCTTACCAGCGGTTTGGGTCAAAGGCCTGCAGTGTCTATGACTGACAGACTCATGTCAACATTTCAGGAGACTGTCTGCATAGACATCAGCATATCTACTTCTAATGATCAGGATTTCCTAATTTAAATGAGGAGAGGTTTCCTCAGTATTAGATGCCCATTCTATTTTAGAAAGAGCAAAGAAACGGAATGGTGATACTCTAAAGAATACTGAAAACAGACACCCTACCATTGATAAAATAACAAAGGACGCCGTCAAGACTTGCATCATCCTGCAAATGACATATACCATCCATTTATTAACCCGCTTAGCAACTCGGGACAACATACCATCCCATCACTGGGTCTGCTAATGCATGCACCTACAGTACACTCAACTCATACAGGACCAATTTTTACAGATACAAATTAATTGCATATTTAAATGATTTTAAATATTGAGACTTTGTGTATTAATTTAATAATTAATACATAACCAAATAATAAGTAGCACATACAGTATACCAGAGCTCAGGTATATTATGAGAATATGTGCATAAATTATGTATGGCTGTCTTTTTACTATTTCATTTTTTTCTACTATAGGATCAGGGAAACACCTGCATCCTTCATACTGCAAGCAGTAGATCATATGACAAAATTGCAACAAAACTCAATTTTTAATAAATTACAAAGAAGTAAAATTCCTCCTACAAGCCACATATCTAAATAATGGCAAAATAAGCTGTAAGCAAGGACAATGACTTAAATATTTTAACAGAATTTATACAATGCAGACTTTTTTGATTTAGCGTGAAAAAACAATGTCATTCAAGAGCTTTATCACTGAGTCAGTCAGAACTGTGGTCTTCAAGGTGTAATGCAAGGGTTGCAAAAGTTCCGCTGTAAAATATCGTTTTTCCTTGTTTCAATAGTCAGTGTAATGGAAAGACAACACAACTATGGCAAATGGGTGGAAAGCTTCCAAAATGTCCCACAAAACAGGCGAGGGTCTCATTTGCTTGTCCAGGTGTTTCTTTACCCCAGAAAGCCAGCACCCAACCACCATAGTCAGGCTTTGGCCTAAAATTGATCCCTGAATTGAAAAGTTCAAAAATAACACATATTAAAGAATAATATCAAAATAAATCAAAAATGCTCTTCAAAGGAGAGGAACTGCAGCACCTCTGGATTAGAATAACAAGGCCAAGTCAGACTCTTTATAAATGCATATTTTTACAAAAGAAGCACAAAAAGGGAAATAAATCCCAATACATAATCCAACAACCAAAAATAAGAACAGAAGCTGATAAATCCAAGAAACCAGAAAAATCAAATATGCAATATGCACTTTATCAATGTCAACAAACAAGTGAAGGAGCAGCCCCCCAGCTTCAGATATAAAGGCTGAGGTTGGTCCTTAAGGAGAAACAATAAGGTGTTCCACACACAAAACACAAAGAACATAAACACATTTAAATACATAGTTCACTCGAGCTCCATATGTGCAAAGCATACAATTATACAACTGAAAAATATATATTGAGCACATCTGTCTCGCTTAAAACTGTCCAAAATGTTTCCAGGGCAAGATCCAACCTGCGAACGCTGCAATCAAGTCCCAGCCTCACTGGGTCACATGTTTTGGGCCTGCACCAAATTCACATCATTCTGGACAAAAATCTTTAAATGCCTCTCAGACAGCCTTGGTGTCACAATCCCTCCTAAACCACTAACAGCTGTGTATGGTGTTCTTCCAGATGGGCTTAAAGCAGAGAAGGACAAACAAACTATGATTGCCTACACTATACTATTGGCACACAGATGTATCTTGCTAAACTGGAAGAATCCTAACTCTCCTCTTTTAAGTCAGTGAGTAACTGATGTTTTATACTATTTGAAATTGGAAAAAATCAAATTCTCAGTTAGAGGATCTTTGCAGAACATTTTCAAAACCTGGCAGGATCTAATCAATAATATTTTATAATAAGCTCTTAAAGCACTGAGGAAGCAGATTCTCTTCCCATTTCTTTTTCTTCTCCATTTATCTTTATCTGCCTATTAAACTCATCAATGTATTTATTTTTGCTAGCTTTAAGTTTTATTCCGTTGGCCAAGCTCTCTTTCTCAGGGGTGGGGTTGATTTGTTTTCAATCCTATTTTTTGTAAAAATTGATCTATTTGTATGGAATGATTACAATAAAATCAATAAAATTAAAAAAATAAATAAATATGTAATTACTAAATAATAAATGTGTCTACTAATAAATTATAATAATAAATAGATGTAACAACGTTAAGAGAAATTACAAAGAAACATTACAAATCAAATTATAAAAACAACAAAAAGAAGAAAAGAATATGAAGGGCCTGTCTGTAACATAACTCCCAAAGTAACTAACCTATAAGTATAATTTAGTTTACTTTATGAAAGTTTCAAGGGGGTTATTAAGTTCCTTACTGTAGATGCTGTCTACTAAACAGTGGAGAATGGCATTAAAGAGATCTGATGATCAGATCATTTCATCTTCTCCAACTATTGTTTTTTCCCTTCTTCTTTTGGTTTTTGAGGAGCTGTCAATTCACACCCCTCTTTATCGAACAGCTGACCTGTAGCCCACTTCCTAAATCTATCAAGAGTCTTTCTTATAGAATCAAATGCCCTCAACTGCAATGGCCTGATGGCACATTCCTGCCCCATGCCCAATGTTGTCATGATAGGCTCCAGTCCATCATGACCCTGAATTAAGAGTGTAATTTTATGACATATTCTTCTCTTACATTTTCTTTAAAGCTATGTTACATGGCAGTCACCATGTGTTGATTTGTTAACAAATATTTTGCCAGGGTATTACACTCAAAAACATTTGAACACTGACTATATCTTATGTTTTAAGGACTTTATTTATGCTTTGTATTTGCATATTTATATTTTTTTACACAAGTTGGTCAATGCACATAGTACATCTATTGTAATCATCAGAGCACCTTTTGTAATGACCTTCCTGGTTTTTACTTCAAGAATTTTTTAAAAATTATTTTTATCTCAATGCCATTTTGCCCTATGTGAGTGCCATGAAGAGCAGACGGGCATCCCGAATAGGATGGAGTTCTTGCCCAGACTGGATGCCATAACGGAGGGACCGCTGGACTGGAGACGTAACCCCAGCTGGAACACTCTATAATCTTCATTCTGGCTGAGACCAGTCTGCAATGAATGGACTGTGAGAATGTGGATTCCGGGAACAATTCATACCCCCACACAGAGGGTGGTAGTGGTCCTCAAGGCTGATCCCAATCAGGATATCTTCAGAGAACTGTATGGGAGTTGGAGTGCAGACATGGAGCCCTGTCAGGGCCGTTGGGTGCCACCAGAGGGCACTGTCAGGAGAGGACAATACTGATTTTTACATGAACAAGAAGTACTCCCAACATGCAGTGCAGTGTCATTGGAAGCAGTCCCGGGTCTTGCTTGAAAAGAAGCCCAATGCCTCACATAAGGGGGTCAGCATCGGGAGGCAACGAGTGACACTCTTGGAGGAACGAGAGGGAAAAATTGTATTGGCTATTGGTCTTTTGATGGATGATTATTGAAAAGGTGTGGTGGATAAATATATTTTATTGAAACTCAGAATTTTATTGGACATTACTGTGTCTGCTGTTTGGGAATTAGGAGGACCCCCTGGTGTTTAAACTTATTATGGGTGCCGCCATTATATTCATGATTGCTATTGTGACCTCCTGTCCTATGTATGTGACATCACAATGTTGTGGGTATAAAACATTGCAGTCACCACCATTCATGCTTTTTGAAAATTTAAAATGATTCTCCAGCTCACAATTTATTTCGATCCACTTCTTGCTCTCTAGTTCAGAAGACCCAATCGTTATTTTGGCCTTGATTTTTCTCTAGTGAGTTTTAGTTTTGGTAATCAATCTCTTCATTCTTTTTATCAACCCCTGCCTGAATTTTGATGATTCTTTTTCTGGCTTGCCACTTTTACTCCTTAATTGTCATTTTAAAGGCACGCCTGCTTTCTCACCAGTGAGGCTTTGTAACATCTGGTTTTTAAAATGACGCAAATCTTTAAAACCACAATTTTAATCAGGAGTCTCTGAAAGTGAATGTGTCTCAAATCCCTATGGGATTATGACAGCATCATTCATCATGGTACACAATGATACTTTAGGAAGCACAGTGTTAGTAGTGTCAGTTAAGTGCAGACTTGCCAACAGCAATCCAGACATTCCTCATTTCCACTGCTTAGAATTTGCAAAACAACTGGTGAAATTGCCAGGACATTTTACATAAATGGAGAGCTCATTAACTGCAAAAAGCCTTTACCAGATAATGACTAACTTTATTCAGTTTGAATAGGATGTGGGTCAGTAACTTTCATCTCCTTTGGCAAATATTCCCTGTTTTACTGTATTAACTGTTTATGTAATCTTTAAGACAGGAAATTCTAAAAATACTGCTTCCGTGCTCCAACCTATGAAGAATTTTATTTTCCTAATACAGTCTTTTAAATGGTCTTGTAAACATGTCATACTAACTTACTTAGCAGAAAAATAAACTAAAGAAACTGTCTGTGATCATAAACCTGCCCCCCAAGTGTTTGTAGGATTTATCTGCAAACTTGGCTATCTATGCATAGCTACAACATGACACCATACATAGCTTTCCAGCACAATATTTGGTGGACTCAACCACAGACACTTTCTGATTACTGCTGCCTTGCCCAGAAGCTGATGTCATCAAGCAGTATACAGCTTTCCTTAAGTGTTTTGACCCTCAACTGTAATGTCCTCCAGCTGGCAAACTGACGGGTGACCAGATCACTGCCCGTCATCTGGCTTTCTTCATGCCTCCTCCCTCCTGAATAAACAACAAGAGGCCCTTTTTGCTGTCTCCCCATCCTCAGTGCTGCTGTTCCTATTGCTGACAGAAGGTTTCACACCGACTGGGCAGGAAGTCCTCTACACCCAACTTCCACAGTGAATAGTTGTGTCTGCTAGCCTTTATCCTTACAGTCTTGCACCAATTCTTGGTACTTGCTGCACTTCCTCTCAGCTGCTTCATCCCAGCATTTATCCCAAGGTATTATCAGCTCCATTAAGATGATCTTCTGTTCCTCAGCAGCTTATATAACTACATCTGCAGTCAACGTGGCTACTTCAAGGAACTGAAACTTCCAACCAAAGTCCACCCTTAACTTACCATTCCTTGGGTAACTGTAGCAGGTTCTGCCTTTCTGAACTAGGGGCTGTAAGACTGGCTCCTTCTTTGACAAAGGTGATGGTGTCTAATGCTTTTGCACTGGGTTGGCCCTTCCTAATTCTTTCCCTCTCTGAAATGTTTTTGTCATGGTGCCACCTGTATCTCTCCAGGGATAATGCTGTCTTGCAACTCAATACGTGCCATAGTTCCCCTTCCACCATACAGCTTGCATAGAGGATACTCCCTCCTTCCTGAACTGTGCAAGCTTACTGTGGTTGGGAACATATCACAGAATGCCTACAACAAGAATGATATTGGAAATGGTTTCCTACTCCATAGGTCAGCCCATGAGATCTTCCTCTGAGCAGGGTTCAACCTTGAACTGACTCCTTGCAGCCCTATTTTGGCAGCTCTTGTTCTTCTCCCCTGTTCTTCAATGTTCTTCACTTCAACTTGGATCATTGCACTATTTTCCCATATACTGGATGTTTCCTACTGTTGAAAGTGTGTTGATCCAAAGCTTTGTCTTCCACCACATATATTGCCAATAACGTCCTTGAGTTTAACTCAACATTCAGTCTAGCACAAACATCACACTTGCACTCTGACATTCTCATGACTTCGACTTCTCTAACTCTTTCATTCCTAGAATATCTATAGGTGATGACTAACCTGCATGTTGCTACTTAGAATTCCTCACTAGTGGACGTTGGTCAGAGAAGAGTTGTAGCTGAGCTGATCTTAGTTACAGCCCAATGGATGTGAAGCTTGGTGGGACTCCAATCCACCTGTTAAGGTGCTTGATGATTTTCATCTCCACTCCTTCTACCAGGGTAATAGGGACTGGAGACTGTATGCTGTCAGGAGCCACTTACTGTAATTCTAGGCAGCAATCTGTCAATTACTTGTCAATCTTCCTCAACCGCAGAAGTGTCTCAAAATGGAAGCACTCTTAAGAAATTAATTGCAGTAAAGCATGGACAATTTTCAACTTAAAATAAGAAACTCTCAGCCTGAGTTTAAATTTTAGATTTCAGTACTCCATCATTAAAAACTACAGATTTACTGTATGTAATTTGCTGGTTATCAATAGCAGGATTCATGGTTTGCAACCTGCTCATGTTGAACTACTGGTCACCATACAGTATATGATTCAGTAGAGCAGCTTACAGCCCCCTTTGAATAATCTGACATTTAGAAAACTCCTCCTATGCTCAAGAAGCATTTGGTCTTCAAAGGCTTCTGATGGAAGTTATAAAAGCATGAAAATTTCAAAAACACAAGCCACTGCAAAAGCAACAGATCGCCAGGCCTTTGAATGTGTGGCTACCTAAACGTTCAACAAGATACCATCCAAAATCTTCAAGCTGGTAAGGTGGGCAGATGTCAGTGGGGCTGCAGCAGGTCCAGGTTTGTCATACTTGTCAACATCACCACAGAAACACCGGGTTATGGTAAATTTTATTTATTTTATGACTGACAGAAAATATTGAAATGTTATCTCACCTTACAATCGTTGATGTTAATTGTCAATAACTGGCCAAATATGCAGAAACTAATATTGCTCAGGAGATGTGGGCAGCTTCTGTCCAGTTTTATTCTAGTGTATGCAAATATTGTCTGCATTCATCTCTAAACGCCAGCTCATTGCCTGGGGGAGCTGTCAGATCTTCTCTTTGTAAAAGTAGCAGTATTGTGAAAGTGGTTAAAGTACTGGTGCACTGGTTCAAGAGACATTTTTCTTCTTATCAAAGAAGTCTCATTTCCTCAATGTGATGTGTATAGTAGTAGGGTGTTGTACCATGTTAGTCATTATGGATGCAATAAGAAGTCAAGCAAAATTATATCTTTTATTGGCTAAGTGATCTAATCACAATAGGCAAGCTTTTGAGGTAGAGCTCAGGCCCCTTCTTCAACAACTGCAGCTTGCCTGAAGAAGGGGCCTAAAATGCCTTAAAAGCATGCATATTGTATCAGTTCAGTTAACCAATCAGAGGTGTCATTTTGCTTGACTGCTCATTGCATTTATAAGGCATGAAAAAGCTCTGCAAGGGAACATTGGGAGACAATAACTCCAAAGATCTTTTAATACAACTTTATTAAAGAAATGAATAACCTAAGTGAAGGAGATCGCTTGTGTGATCTGCTTTATTTGTTTTAAGACCAAGGAGGAAAAAGTGACTCTGTAAGGAAGGAAGGCATTTTAGATAGATAGATAGATAGATAGATAGATAGATAGATAGATAGATAGATAGATAGATAGATACTTTATTAATCCCAAGGGGAAATTCACATACTCCAGCAGCAGCATACTGATACAAAAAAAAATATTAAATTAAAGAGTGGTAACAATAAAGGTATAACAGACAGACAATAATTTTGTATAATATTAACGTTTACCCCACCGGGTGGAATTTAATTTTTTTTTTAACACCAAAGGAAAGGTTGGGCAAATGTGACATACAAAAGACTACTGGGTGGAGCTGACACCTATCAGAGTTTCCTTTTCAGATATTGCGCCCCGGAAAAAAAAAAAAACCTGAAAAATCTGGATTACAAAATGTTATGTCTAAGAGTGTCGATTTTCCAAGGCCTGCTTCTTTCAGACATATTGTGTTTCTGGAACTGTTTGCTTTGAAAAGTGTTTTGTGATGGCATGTCTGAGAAGGATACTACAAAAGGAAACATTAATTGATTGACAGATTCTGAGAAGATGAAAATCCCTTCATGATGGTCAATCTACTTCATAGATCTGCATCCTGAGTTTGAATCTTAGGCTGGGTCATTTCCTCTCTGTGTCTGCGTAGGTTTTCCTCTGATGCTCCAGTTCTCCTTGCACATTCAAAAAGAAATGCATATTGTTAAGTTAATTATAGATTTCAAACTGGCCTTGTGAGGGTGTGTAAATGAATAGGTCCTGCGATGACTAATGTCCTGTTCAGGGCTGCCTTGTGCTAAATATTACAATAATAAGCTCTCGCCTCCTGTGATCCTGCATTTGGATCAAACAGGTTTAAGAATATTAGGTTAAATTAGGATAATTTTATTTGAAACCTGCTGTACTTGATCCTACTTTAAGTCACAGGGGTTTGGAGTCTGCCATTGGCAACTTTAGTGAAGTAATATATATGGTCTATATCCAATGCATTTCTAAATTCAAATAAAAGGTTTTTATTTGCTTCCCACACCTTTCTGACACAAATACCGTCCACAATACACACATACAAAATTTCTCCTTCCATCTCCAGTAGAGTGTTGCCGACTGCCTCCTGACTACTTCTGTAGTCATGCTCAGGTCATCCAGAGCACTTCCAGGTCATTTGGAAACCAGGGCAGTCCTCCCCCAACAGCACCTTCTGGCAGTACCAAAAGACCCTGTGCGTTTCTGCACTCCAACTTCCATGATATGCTGCAAGTGTCCTAATCAGGTTAAGCCCGAAGGAACACTGTCATCTGTCATGTGGGGGAATAAACTGCTCCTGGTATTTCTGTTCACCCAGTCCACCCATTATGGCCACATGGCGTGGCAAGAATTCGTCCTCCATCCAGGCTAAGATGCCTGTGCTTCCTCGATGGCACCTACAGTAGGAACCATCCCTGAATGGGTTGCCATTCCATTGTGAAGTCCATTCAAATACAGGGTCAATCTGAAATCAACAGTTAACCTAAAATGGAGGCCTTTGAGGAATGGGAGGAAAAATCTGAATGCAGGGAGAAAAATTCACCAAGCATTATTGTGGACTAGGAGTCCCAGAAGTACTTCCAAAAAGGTCCCATCAAAAACCCACAAAAGGGAGTAAACATATTCTTCAATAGCAATGACACTCCATGGAAAACAAAGGCAAAATTGAATTTCTTGTTCCAAGTCAAAGACAACCCAGTAAAGATTCCAACAGCAAGGACAAAATGCAAAGCAGAAGGTTGAGGAAAAATCCAGAAAATCTCAAAGTACATTGAATTTACAGAAAGCACAAGAACTCATCACTCCTAAGCACATTCATATTAAAGAAGATAAGAAACTCCTCCTTTTTGCTCATAAGGTGGTTGAACTTTAACAGCTGCAAACCAAATTAAAAATCCATTACAACCAAAAAATATTAAATCAATATTTTAACAGCACTATATGAAGAAATATTCTTAGGCAATTCTCCCAATGTTTACTCTTTATAAGTTTATGAATGTTATACTGTGTCCTTTGTTGAAGCAATTATTTCAAGTGGTTGTTTACATTCATACTGCTCTTTAAAAAATTACGCACGTCTGTTAATATGACCTTGTGAACCCACTTTAAGTGGGGGAAGTTCTACACAGAGTGTCACTGGGTACTTTGATCCAGCTGTTTGTAGGTAGTAAACCAGTGATGCTGAAGATGAGTTCTACTGGTGTGTGGTGCCAAAGGGATTTCTAAGTACATTGTGGTTAGTAAAAGTCAAAATAAGTTCTGATGAGCTCAGCCCATTCCCAATAGGCCTTTAGGTACACAGTTAACCATGGTGGTACTAATCAGTCCACTAAGCTTGAGAGACCACTGCCACAACTCCACCACCTATATCTGTTACTCAACCTCATTGTTACTAATGACCCACACCTTTGAGAAGCAACATTGCCAGACATGGCAGTTTTAGTGGTAAGAGTGGATAGTTGTGAAACTGCATAGTCAGTACACTTTAGAAGTTCTTATATTTGTAACACAAGGAATGATTGCCATGGGACAGGGGCAGAAACTGGAAATCAGAAGAGGTAGACACAGTTAATCGGAGAAATCACAATCAAAGTTAGGAAGTAGACAGGAAGGTAAAAAGTCATAAACGGGCAGGACTGTGAATGACATGAATCACAAAGGACAATGGAATCAAAACCAGTAATTATAGGCACAAAACAAAAAAGGAACAAGGAAATGAGACAACTCATAAGAACCTGAAACCTGAAATTAGAAGTAGATGAGCACAAGTACAAGTCACAAGTGGTTGACAAGGACAACCAAACAGTACATATGGAAAAGGACAGAATCGTGGCTGAGAACGAAGCTGTGACATACCTGAGGGCTGCTAGCACCTTAAGGAAAATACACAGACAGAGAACTGGAAGATATAGAGACATTTTAGATAAGACAAAGTCCAAAGGTATAGGCCAAACCAAAGTAAAAAAAAATGGATTGGTCTTCAAAAGAATAGGGATTTCAAACAAGGACCAAAACTGTGATATTTATGAAGTAAAAACAGACAAAAGACTTGAGAAAAAACAAGAAATTGAAAATGAAAACTAAAATGAAAATTCCTCATAGGTAGGGGTGAGATCATGGACAAGGCAAGGACCGATGTGAAGCCACATCTGTAAAGTTGGGCTCTTAAAATCGCAATTTAAATTCCATTTAGTTTAAAAAAAATAAAATCAGTCATATGGTAGTAATTCAGTGGTAGTTAAGAGAAGAAACCACTCATTATATCTGCTGCATCAGTTGAAGTTTAGCCTATAGCAAGCTATAAATAAGTAAGCAACCTTATTTGTGATCAGTGGAAAATAACAATCTAAGCCAGAGTTTCTCAACCTTTAAGTATTTGCATCCCATTTTCATAACAGTTTTAATCAAGCCCCCCTAACGTTATTTTGAAAGGAGCCCACTAATACCAATTTGTTCTTTTTTAATTAATGATATATCATAGATGCATATTTTATTATACCTACTTAACTTTTATCGACATTTATCTATCTCTATATTTATTTTTCTAGTATCAGAATGTAGTTTAAGTTAATTTGTTTTGGTTTCAATAGATGAGTTTTTCATATTTTTGATTCTTGTTTCCTTTTTTTCACATCTTCGCGCCCCCCCCCCAGAGTCCAAGACTAATGACTGAAACCTCAGTCTTGTTCTCTTCGTGTTTAAATATTTCACATTAATGACACAGAATTCCATTTCTCAACTTATGATTTTAGCATCTTTTCTGGTGATAACTTGTTCCTTAATGGCTTTTGACAATTCTCATTTGAACTTTGCTCACAGTTTTGCTCTCTGGTTTTAAACAATGTTATTTCAGAGTTTTTGATATTGATATTGGGCCCATTTCCACAAATGCAGGTGCATCTCCTGGTCTGTTTTATGGTGGCTTGTTAACTCCGTTGCCAGCAGGCCATTCAAAGAGGTAGACTCAAACTAAAAAAGCAGATAGTGGGTCATTGTTGTGGTCCAGACAAGCCACTTTGGATTCTCATGACTGGAAAAACAGTAACATTACACAGAATGCATTGCGATGGACTGGTCCCTTCTGTGGTTTAGTTTAGTGGTTTAGTCAGTGTTGGTGGGCTAAGCTCCAGCTCCAGTATCTGTTTAGAAAGTAAATGGATAAGCTGATCATTCAGACCAGGATATAACTCCTAATATTACTTAGGATCTAGTTTAAGATGTTGCAAGAATATTTTGAACTTTTGATATAGACCTTTTGTTACACAATACTGGAAACAGGTGCTTCTTTTTACTAATAATAATTGTTGCTTTATGACTATTTATAGGAAAACCTCAAATACCCATCAGGCATCACGACCAAGGCCCTGATGGATAAGAGAAAAGACGGATAACAGAACAGCTACTTTCAGAAGGATATACAGTAGAAGTTTAGTGAATAGTCGTCTTTATTTATAAAACAAAACCATATTAACAAAATATAATATAGTATTAACAAAATTTATTCATCTAATATTGTAATGGCCAGCATAATAAACAAACACAGCTCATAGGTGATGGAATCCTCTTTAATAAAACCTCTGTATGTGTCCAGGTGTCCGTGTGTGTGTGTCTTTTGGTGAAGTGCGCATGCACGAGGCTCGGTGCGACATGCACGACTGGCATCGTGGACGCAAACACATTGGAAGCTGAGCACACAGTGAATGGCGTAGCTGCTGCCGTGCATGATAAGCAAATAAAGGACAGCATTGCTGGGGAGAGTGCTGATTGGGTAGTCACGGCCGCGCACGTAAAATCCATTGCTGGGGAGATGCCACGCATACTGCCCCGTGCATGTTTACTAACTAATTATCTACTAACAACATGCCACCCAAAAAAAAAGGACAAGTCAAGTAGGACAAAAGACACAGACACTCAAATCGTATATAAGCAACATCTCCTGGAAGAACGGTCAGCTCAACAAGTAAACATCAACAAAAGAAAGGCTGAAAGACAAAGAAAAATACGAGCAAACAGATCGATTGTAAAAAAGAAAATGAGCGTCAGAATATTCCCTGTATTGATTTGGCTTTATCCTCTACTAATTTACCCTTTACCATAAAAAGGCGACAATTTCCAGTTACATTATCTTTTGCTATACCAATTAATAAAGCTCAAGGGCAAACCTTAGAAAAAAGTTGCCATTTACTTGCCAGAACCAGTATTTAGCCACGGTCAGTTATATGTTGCATTATCAAGAGTTAGAAGTTATCCAGATGTTGTTGTCAAGGTTGTAGATGGTCCTGAACAAGAGTGTTTACAAAAAATGTTGTCTATAATGAAATTTTATTGAAAAATGGAGGTAACAAAATAAATACATTTTCCCAAATATCTTCTTCAGATATTGTGTATTACAGGTTGTTATAAAGTTTTACACTAAGGCAATATTAATTATACTTACTGTATTTTCATATACATTTCTATTTTATTTTGAATATTATTTTACTTTAGGCTTCTTGCAAAAATATTTTTAACATAAAAATTAAGACAAGGTCCCTTGCCATTTAATATAGACTGTTCCTAATAATGTTTATGCAATACTGTTCTAGCGCCCCTTATTGTAACGGGCTTAATGTCTAGTTTTCTATATTTTACTTGGAATCTTCATTCTGTAACAAACGATGCCCTGTCTTATTATTACTATCATTGTTATATATTCTTATATATATATATTAAACATTATATATTATTATCTTATTATTATTATTATTATTATTATTATTATTATTATTATTATTATTATTATCATTATCTGGATTATGGAGCACACCTCCAAAACAGTAAAAGAAAGCTTTCCCTACCAATCAGTTTATCTCCTACCACTCGCTTTCTGTCTTTCTCCACACAGCAAACACTCCTGCTTGTTGTCTCCTGACTCCCTACTCAAAACTTCCTTTTGCTGCATCTTCCCTTTTCTCCTAACTTCTCCTGTCACTCATCTCCTGAGAGGCATGTTTGCCGCTTACAGAACAGAAGCCCCTCACCCAGTCCCATTATTTATTCAGCATTCCACCCTTTCTGCTCGCCCTCAGCACATCACCAGGTGCCTGCATGTCATATTAACAAAACATAACATAATTTAAAAAGAATATTACAATACAGAAGAATATCAACATCAATACATTAACATTAATACAGAATAACATTACCGTCAATGGTTTCCATTTTAGACACTATTTTCAATTTTGTTAGCATCACACTTTATATCATTCACTGTTGTTCTTCCTACTAAATTAAAACAATACTTGAAACATTGTCGCTGTTTCATAAGCATTTAATAATTTCAATTTTTTGTGACAATTCCAACACCACACACTTACGGTTTTTGGCCATTACAATGTATAATAAAAAAAAGAAAAAAGCTATGGAACGCTATTAAAACTGAAGGTATGTAACTGACACTGTGATTTCAAAATGCAGCCTGACATGTGGTGCTGGGGTCGTTCCAATGTGCACAGCTCGCAGCGTACTGCATGACAGCAGTAGTACAGTAATAGGTAAGGTATGCACATTTTTTTTTTCATTGACCCTGACAGGTAACAGAGACTAATGGTGAATCGAGTGACAGATAATCAAGATTTTACTGTATTTGAATGACAACATTTAACTGGTGGAAGATTTAGTTTCAGTTTTACCTTTTGTCACTAATTCTATTCAATCCTAATTTACATTGTTTCCTTCAGTAACAGAACAACTAAAAAGGAGTAGTGTACTGTACTGTAGTCATGAAATATACAATGTACTGTACAGCACCCCAGGGCAAACACAAATGAATTGTAGATAGACAGATAGATAGATAGATAGATAGATAGATAGATAGATAGATAGATAGATAGATAGATAGATAGATAGATACTTTATTAATCCCAAGGGGAAATTCACATAATTGAGAATAATTAACAAAATTGAGAATAATTCAGTAAATCCTTCTATTGTCACAGTAGTACTGGATGGCACCAAGAAAATCAAGGTGCTTTTAGTTATCTTCAACAAATACTGCTTGGAGGTAAAAGCTTTTCTTGAGCATGGTGGTACCATGATGCCTTGTCATTTTTTGTAGGGCATTGGATAACAAACAATGATCTGTAATCCTGTACAAAGCCATTGGCCATACTAACACAAAAAGCCCATTGACTAACAGTTATCACCTTTATCCCAGAACAAAATGTTCTAGCTCCCAGCATTAGATAATAATTAACCTTATTAGTGGATAAGTTCAAAGCCGCTTGACTTTATCAAGTAGACATACATGATTTCAGACATTAAAAAGGCAAACACTGAATGTTAAATCCCATATTGGCACAAGCAGATATGAGCATATATGAACACCACAATACTAAATGAAATTCTTGAACCAAGTATTTCACAGAATCATGCAAAGGATCAGGCAAAAAATACAGATCTTGGCCCAAGGGAGAGAGACACTTAAAAGAAATTGATCCTTAGGAGCTGGGTATACTTAAGAGCGGCACAATGTGCACAACTATCCATTTTCATGACCTGTTCAAAGGTCTTTTAACATACGCAAGCTGTCCCAGGGATTTACGTACACGTTTTGGTTCATGAGCAGGGTTCAAAAACAGTGTTAGTTTTAGTGGATGAATGAATAAACACAGAACCAACAATGTCATCAAGTGTTGAATTTTATGTGAACAAATGCGTAGGACTAGATTGATCTTGATGCAAAAGTTTGTTTTTTCAGGATTTGCCATTTGAAAAGTGTGTGCAAATTGAATAGATTATACATTTAAATGAGCTGTTCTCAGTCCAAACACATGAGAAAAACAACTTAAGTAATAAATATAAAACTTCAAACTCAAGTCAACTTTTAAATTTCTTTGAAGAAACAGTAATATAAATATTTCACATCTGATTACAAAACTGTCCCATTTTGTGGGACTTTTCTTTACTGTTTTTCATAGTGTTGCCATGTTTAGACAAGCAGAGATGTACGCTGCATGACATCACTGACGCAACGAGATAAAGGTCTGCACCATACCATAATCACTTCTTGGTTTTTAAATATTGTGGATTCTTCTGAAAAAATAGCATGACAATCTGTGTTTACTAGACCTCTTTATTAACAAACCTTTGCTTGAAAATTCTGAACACATATTTTAATTTGTGTTTTAGCTTGACAGTCCAATTTATTGTCATCCCGGGTTTTCATCCCTTGGCTAGATTAATATAATGTTTCAATTTCCAGTTCTTATTAAAAACAGTGAAAATATGCCTTGATCTTGATCCATCCCTGTGCGTTGGGGAGTCCTCTACAGCGCATCTTCAACCTGAGCCTGGAACAAGGGAGAGTCCCAAGGCTTTGTAAAACATCTTGTATCACCCCTGTCCCAAAGGTATCACGTCCTAGTGAGCTGAATGACTTCCGGCCTGTTGCTCTGATGTCACATCTGATGAAGACCATGGAGCGGCTGCTGCTTCACCACCTGAGGCCACAGGTCCGCCACGCCCTCGACCCTCTGCAGTTTGCATACCAGGAGAAGGTGGGAGCGGAGGATGCCATCATCTATATGCTACACCGATCCCTCTCCCACTTGGACAGAGGCAGTGGTGCTGTAAGAATTATGTTTTTGGACTTCTCTAGCACCTTCAACACCATCCAACCGCTGCTCCTTAGAGACAAGCTGACAGAGATTGGAGTAGACTCACACCTGGTGGCATGGATCGTGGACTATCTTACAGACAGACCTCAGTATGTGCGTCTCAGGAACTGCAGGTCTGACATTGTGGTCAGCAACACAGAAGTGCCGCAGGGGACTGTACTTTCTCCTGTCCTATTCAGCCTATGTAAATCTGACTTCCAATACAACTCGGAGTCCTGCTACGTGCAAAAGTTCGCTGACGACACTGCTATTGTGGGCTGCAACAGGAGTGGGCAGGAGTACAGGAAGCTAATCAAAGACTTTGTTAAATGGTGCGACTCAAACCACTTACATCTTAACACCAGCAAAACCAAGGAGCTGGTGGTGGATTTTAGGAGGCCCAGGCCTCTCATGGACCCTGTGATCTTCAGAGGTGACTGTGTGCAGAGGGTGCAGACCTATAAATATCTGGGACTGCAGCTGGATGACAAATTGGACTGGACTGCCAATACTGATGCTCTATGTAAGAAAGCTCAGAGCAGACTATACTTTCTGAGAAGGTTGGCATCCTTCAACATCTGCAATAAGATGCTGCAGATGTTCTACCAGACGGTTGTGGCGAGTGCCCTCTTCTACGCGGTGGTGTGCTGGGGTGGCAGCATAAAGATGAAAGACGCCTTACGCCTGGACAAACTTGTTAAGAAGGCAGGCTGTATTGTAGGAGTAAAGTTGGACAGTTTAACATCTGTGGCAGAGCGACGGGCATTAAGCAAACTCCTGTCAATCATAATTAATCCACTGCATCCACTGAACAGTGTCATCTCCAGGCAGAGGAGTAGCTTCAGTGACAGACTTTTGTCACCATCCTGCTCCACTGACAGACTGAGGAGATCGTTCCTCCCCCACACTATGCGACTCTTCAATTCCACCCGGCGGAGTAAATGCTAACATTTACAAAGTTATTGTCTGCTTTTACATGCATTTTTATTACTATTTAATTTAATATTGTTTTTTGTATCAGTATACTGCTGCTGGATTATGTGAATTTCCCCTTGGAATTAATAAAGTATCTATCTATCTATCTATCTATATCCTAACTACAGGGTCACAGGGGTCTGCTGGAGCCAATCCCAGCCAACACAGGACACAAGGCAGGAAACACACCCTAGGCAGGACGCAAGCCCACCACAGGGCACACACACACACCCACTCACATATTAGGGACAATTCAGTATCGCCAATGCACCTAACCTGCATGTCTTTGGACTGGGGGAGGATACTGGAGCACCCGGAGGAAACCCAAGCAGACACGGGAAGAACATGCAAACTCCACGCAGGGAGGACCTGGGAAGCAAACCCAGGTCTCCTTACTGTAAGGCAGCAGTGCTACCCACTGCACCACTGTGCCGCCCTGCCTTGATCTTTCCACTGGCAAAACACATTACCTTTTGCATATGCCAAAGCAAATCATGGATGGTTATGTAAGTCTTTTGAGCCATCTAATCAAACTCATAAAAATTGTGCACATGATTTCGCTAGCACTGGCTTGGACCTGTAGTTTCTTTAGTTCACCATACTTCCACGGTTTACCTTTTTTTTAAACTCTAGGTCACAGTGATGTATCGTCAGTTTTGAAATGTTTGTTAAATTTATCCCAGTATGAATTTATCAGTCACTGGACATAGTGATGTTTCTTTTCAGGGGCCAACATTCTGAGCATCCAACATGCAAAGCCATTGCTCATGATTTTTCATGAATAATGAACTCCGCTTACCCATAATTGACTAGGTGAGAAAGAATGTCTAGCCTTGAAATAAAATAATTGTACAATAGTCCGCCGTGTAGTTTTTGGCATACATGTTGACTTGTTTCTGAAACAAGAAACATATGTTATAAACCACAAATGCAACATACTTGTGTAATACCCTTTCCCTCTCAAGCGCCTTATTACTGATTCCTAAGGGTATCTTGTTAAGGGGCCCTTTTTTCTTTCTTGCATTCACCCACAATATGTGTTTCCAATTTAATCCTCACCCATTATTAGACTTCTTGGGGAAGATCTATGTAAACTTTCACAGTTGTTAATAACCAGACATAGGATACAAATGAACTTAAACATACACTAAATAAAATAAAAAGCTGTTAAACAATGATAACAATAAAGAGGGAAAAAAACGTGTGTTTGTTTTATCTTGGTAGAGTAATATATATTGCTCTACTTTCCCCTATTGTATTATTAATATGTAGCCTTAGAATGCTTTATCTCACAGACTTACCACTGTTTATAATGTATTATTTTATATAACTTATCCCCACCTTCCCTTCTATATCTATAACCTCAGGCAATTAGATGTAGTAAAAAGACAAGCAGGAGTTAAGTTACACATAAAATAATGTATTACTGATAATATTCATAAATAATAACAAAATGCAAAGTACATTTGAATATTGGCAACCATACAATCTGATTAAATGGTGATGTGTAATTCAGGTGGCACACAGACTTGTAGTTACTTAATGTCTCTAGTTAAGGCATCATTGGTGCTCAGCTTTTAGCCACATGCCTGTTCAAAATGGCTGAAGCTGTGCTCTTCATTGTGCTGTTCTTGTCAGTTCATGGTGTGATGGTCTTCATCAGTTGTTAGCAAGAGAAAGATACTTCTGCATCATCACAGGTTAGCAAGAGATGCTTCTTCATCATATGTTGGTTAGAGAGAGAGAATGTGGTTGAGCAAGCAAATTTATAGGTTTTCTGTCCAAGCCCTACAGCCAATAAGCTAACCTGGCTTTATTTGAGGGATGAGAGAAAGACTTTAGCAAACACTTGCCAAACTGGTTTAAGACACATCCCCCAAATCCTGTCGTAAAATTACAAAGAAAAGTCGTAAACGGTCAAACACGAATGCCTCTCACCAAAGTAACACTAAATTACATTGCCTAAATTACAAATAAAGACATACAAAACATTTATCAAGTTATATGCAAAATCTTACATCACAACAGTGTTGAATTTATCCCTTCTTAGAACTTACATCAGAAAATTATTAAAATGAATGTCACCATCATGCAGTATGAATACATAAAAATCTTAGAATATACTTAACAATTACTAATCATATAAATACATTAGTCTAAAATTCTGATATTTTTGTAACATTTGTTTCAGTGTAAAGTGACAGTCCTAAATACAGTTAATACTTGACCAGTGCATTGCCCACACACATTCACCGAAATAAACACACACCCGTTGTAGACCTGTCACAAAGCTTGTGAACGTGGGGACCATGAAACTATTGTAAAGAAAGAAAAGAACAACGATAAAGGTTTGGGGGGATCCACCCCGTATATTGTAGAGTCGCTACAAGGAAAAAAATGCATAATACTCCACCGAATAGTTATGAAAAACTGAGTCACAAAACAGGACTGAATTTCAAAGCAGAGCTGGTGGGTTTATGTAGCTGAGAGGGAGGAAGAGGCAGGTCATCTGGAGGTGAAAAGGCGGAAGTGAGGTCATTGGAGGGCATGGTCTGGAGCCGGAAAAGGAAGTGGACTAGGTCTTACTTTTTCCTGTAAGGAGGGAGAAGAGGTAATAGTGCACATGATTAGCCCAGCACACGGGAGTTTCAACATTAACTAGGCCCCCTCGCCGCTGCTTCCCAGTGTGTGACACTATCAAAAGGGCCTCTTCACTCAACCAGGCTCAAATAAAATAAAACAAAAAATGTTATCTCTGTCCAAGTGGACAATTACCACCTCCACAGGGGAATACTGTCTTAAGCAGTGCTGTGGACCAGCATTTAGCAACCCACGTCTCTCCCACATGGACAGACGAACTCTGTACTCCACTCCAGTGAAAAGTAGGCTGTGAACGAAAAAACTGTTTCTCCCACATGGATGGAAGAATTTGACATTCCTCTCCAGTGAAGTGGTCTTCTGACAACTTGAAAATAGTCTTTCCTAAACCAGACATGGTGTCGTCTTCCACACACAACAGTCCGTTTAATCCCTAGAAATATATTGAATTAAACACTTGCGTTGTACAGGAACTTCTTGCTAAATTTAACTTTGACTGTGCTCTATGCAAATGTACACAAGTTATTTATTTAATAACTTATCTACTGCTGCTAACTCTATATAGCCAAAGTTTTCAGCAACTTTGCTAAACCATTTCTCTCCTTTTTTTTCAGAACTTTTTTTCTTTTTCTTTCCGAGTCACCTATTTCCCTTTCCTTGCTTTCTGCCACACAGCCGCATTCCCCAAAGCCCACCCCTCATAGGAGGCGATTGGATGACCATCTTTTACATGACACACACCTACACCCTGGCTAGCTACTGGTCTCTTCTATGCAGTGTAGAGATCGGTCAAATGGACAGTGATCAAATAATTATGGCATTCCTGAAATCCAACTGGGCTACACTTGTAATTCACATATTATGATGTACAGGAGGTAATCTTTAGCCACCTACAAAATCAGCATCAGCAGAACACACTTTTAGGATTTGTACTTTTATTGTTACTTGTGTGTAGAAAGAATGTAGCATGTAACACAAATTATTAAAACCTAAGAGCTACATATCTTTTGAACATATTTCAGCATTCTGCTCCCATTAAGAGTTTCCATGTGAGCGCTGTCAGCCTCGATAATTTTTTAGGTGATCCTGGTGTGTGCGCGAACGAGTCAATCAGGGTAAATTCCTAGGATGGTTAATCCTGGAATTTTCCGAGACATACAGTATGTGTGGAATGTTTTTTTTTATGGTGTTGCAAATAGAAATGTGTGATACCTATATGAAGTTTGTGTGAGTTTGTCGCTGGACATTCAGCCCCACACGTAATAGATTTTATCATCCTCTTGCTGAATTCATATTTAAACCCTCTTTGAAAGCAGAGCTATTTGTGAACTGTGTACTTTGCAAAGCAAGAGAGGCTGATGGATGCATTGATATTAATCTGACTGAATGTCTGAAACATAAAAGTCATGGTTCAAAATGGAAAAGGTTTAGGAGTCAATTAGTTAAAAAAAAACACAATCAAATACATTTGGTCAAAAATTACATTTCTCACTCCCTCCATTTTTTCATAATCACCTAATAAAATTCAATGCCACAAGTGACCAGAGCTGTTCTGGCAGCACTGGGTACCTAAAAAAGGATTTTGCCCAGGACAGAGCAGCAGTTAATCTTGATTGATCATACTTCCACACACTCCCACAGACATACACAACTGGGACAGATTTTAATAATGCCGACCAACATAATAAATCAGATTACCTGAGAAAACACCATATGGACATGTGGACAATATAAAATCCCCACTGCAACATGGACTAGTCTGGCAGCCAATGTTTGTGCCAGCAGGATTAATGTCTGTGCCTCTGGTCAAAATTAGATTAAAAAACATAGTGAGTATTAAAAAATGAAAAGAACTATTAAAAATAGAGAAAAGCAGACTTTTCTGGATTTTGAAACAATCTAGCCATGTGAGCCAAGTAGGAGGAGTGATTACAACAATTAGTAGATTTTTCTATTTTTCCATGGAGCTTCTACTGTGTCCATAAGCATGAAAGGAACTATCCTGGGGCATAACCATTCTAATTAGCTATATCACTTCATTATCTTGGGAGACTCAATCAATGCTCTGTTCAGGTCATACCATAACCTGGTAGTTTGATTTTCAACCTTACATCAAGACTGTCAAGGGACATTAGTTGGGACTTTGTGTTTGTTTTTGTATTGTCATATAGTATATCTATAATAATAAGAATACATTTTATTTATATAGCGCCTTTCCCATGCTCAAGGCACTTACAGAATATAAGAAAGAACGGCAGGGTATACAGTATATAGCATAGTACAAGCCAAATAAATAAATAAAGAAGATTTTTTTTTTTTTTTTTTATTTATTTATTAATTTTATTACAATCAATACATAGCAATCAAGTTTTTACAAAAAAAAAAAAAAAATTATGCTAAGAACAGATCGATCCCCACCCTTGAGAGAGAGAGCAAGCCAAACGGTGTAAAATTTAAGGCTTTTAAAAATACCTAAATCAACAAATTCTCTGTGCTTTATAGAATCATTTCAAAATATTACTGATTAGATCCTGCCATGTTTTGAAAAAAGTCTGCACAGATCCTCTAACTGAGTATTTGATTTTTTCCAATTTTAAATAATATAACACATCAGTTTCCCACTGACTTAAAGAGGAGAGTTTGGGTTCTTCCAGTTTATCAGAATAAGTCTGCGTGCCAACAGTGTAGTGAATGCAATCACAATTTGTTTGTCTTTCTCCACTTTAAGACCCTCTGGAAGAACCCCAAACACAGCTGTTAATGGGTTAGGAGGGATTGTGAGTCCAAGACTGTCTGAGAGGTAATTAAAAATTTTTGTCCAGAATAATGTTAATTTGGTGCAGGCCCAGAACATGTGACCTAGTGAGGCTGGGGCTTGGTTGCAACGTTTGCAGGTTGGATCATGCCCTGGAAACATTTTGGAGAGTTTTAGTCGAGACAGATGTGCTCGATATATAATTTTGAGTTGTATAATTGTATGCTTTGCATATGGAGCTTGAGTGAATTCTCTGCATTGCTACTTTCCACTCCTTTTCTGATATATTAATTGAGAGGTCATTTTCCCAGTGTCCTCTTGGATCTTTGAAAGGAAGGGATTGTAAAAGGATTTTATATATTGTAGAGATGGAGTCTAACTCCTTGAAATTGAGCAATAATTTTTCCAGCGTGGATGAGGGTGCAAGATGAGGAAAATCTGGAAGGTTCTGTTTAACAAAGTTCCTGATTTGAAGATAGTGAAAGAAATTTGTAGCTGGAATGTTAAATTTGGAATGTAATTGTTCATAGGATGCAAAGACGTTGTCTATATAAAGATCTCTAAGCAAGTTAATTCCAAATTTTTCCAGATATTAAAACTGCATATGTTTGTGAGGGTTGAAAGAGGTGGTTCTTTTGCAGGGTGCCACAGAAAGAAGCTTCTCCGTCTTAAAATGCTTTCTACATTGGTTCCAGATTCTAAGTGAGTGGAGCACAATTGGGTTATTAGTGTATTGCCGATAACGTGTGTTTATTGGAGCACAAAGCAAGGAATACAAAGAAGTACTGCAGGATTTTACTTCTATTGCGGTCCATGCCTGTGTATGTTCTTCTATTTGTGTCCAGGTTCTTATCGACTGTATATTTGCCCAGTAATAAAACTGGAAGTTAGGTAGAGCCATGCCGCCTTCTGCCTTTTGTCTTTGTAGGGTCGCTCTTTTGATGCGTGGATGTTTAGAATTCCAAATAAATGAGGTTATTGTTGAATCTAATTGCTTAAAGAACGATTTATTAATGGATATTGGTATGTTTTGAAATAAAAAGGAGCTTAGGAAGAATATTCATCTTAACAGTGTTAATTCTTCCAGCTAGTGTGAGATGAAGGGTTGACCATCTATGCAAGTCTTGTTTAATTTTTTCCATACAGACGACGAAATTTTGTTGATAAAGAGCTTTATGTTTACTTGTGATGTTTACCCCGAGGTATTTAAACTGTTCTGCAATGATAAAAGGAAGGGTGTCTAATCTAATATTATATGCTTGCGAATTCACGGAAAGAGTACACTTTTATTCAGATTAATTCTGAGACCAGAGAGCTTTTGAAATTCTGTGAGTGCTGCTAAGACTGCAGGCACAGAATTTTCTGGGTCCGATATATACAGTACCATGTCATCTGCATATAATGAGATTTTCTGTTCCAGTCCTTCTCTGCTAATCCCCTTTATCTGATCAGTATTTCGACAATGTATTGCCAGTGGTTCAATGGCAATTGCAAACAGCAGTGGTGACAAAGGGCATCCTTGTCTTGTGCCACGTTCTAGTTTAAAGTAGTCTGAGCAAATGTTATTGATGCAAACTGAAGCTTCTGGGTTAGTATACAGTAATTTAATCCATGCACAAATGTTGGGCCAAACCCAAACTTCTCCAAAATAGTAAAAGGTATTTCCATTCAATCATGTCGAATGCTTTTCTGCATCCAATGATAATAATATTTCTGGGGTGTTTGATTTAGTTGGTGAGTATATTACATTAAACAGGCGTCGAAGATTTGAAGATAAGTGTCGGCCCCTAATAAATCCAGTTTGGTCTTGTGATATTATTGAGGGGAGCACTTTCTCCATCCTTCTAGCTATGATTTTAGAGAGTATTTTAACGTCGTTATTCAGAAGTGAAATTGGTCTGTATGATGCACATTGTAATAAGTCCTTATTTTGTTTTGGAAAGACAGTGATTAGTGCTTGGCGAAAGGTTTGTGGAAGAGATTGGTTATCTCTGGCTTCTGTAAATGTTGCTAATAGGAGGGAGCTAGCTGAGCGGAGAATTTCTTGTAAAACTCTGCAGGGTAGCCATCAGGGCCTGCTGCTTTTCCACCTTGGAGTGACTTTATAGCATCCAGTAATTCTGATAATGACAGAGGTTTATCGAGCTCCTCCACACTAATAGCGTCAATTTGTGGTATCTGTAATTTATCCAGAAATGCATTAGATTGTATATTGTCTTCTTTAAACTCAGTAGTATATAGGGATTTATAGTAGTCTCTAAAAGTGTACATTATATTTTTGTGTTCGATGATTTTATCTCCATTCGTGTTAGTAATTACCGAGATTGCGCTATGCGCACTTCTTGCTTGTGAATTTGTTGCGCTAAAAGCTTATTAGCTTTCTCTCCATGTTCATAATAATGATGTCTGGATTTGTAAATTAGTTGTTCGGTTTCTTTAGTTGTCAAGAGGTTTAATTCTGAATGTAGAGCCTGCCTCCTCTTATGTAGAGTCTCGCTTGGTAGTCTGGCATGTTCTTCATCTATTTTAGTAATTTCGCTTTTTATCTCTGCTACTTTCTTCGCTTCGGATTTATTTCTGTGGGAAAGATATGAGATAATCTGTCCTCTTAAGAAGGCCTTAAGAGTTTCCCAGAGTGTTCCTGCAGAGATCTCAGGGGATGTATTTGTCTCTAGAAAGAATTCAATTTGTTTGGATATAAATTCAGTACAATTCTCGTCAGCTAATAGAAGCGGATTGAGACGCCATCTGCGGGGTGAGTGTATGGGGCTTAGTAATTTCAGCTCCAAGATCATCGGAGCATGGTCTGAAATAACAATAGCATCGTATTTACAAGATTTAATCTTAGGCAAGAAGTTATTATCTATAAAGAAGTAATCAATCCTTGAGTAGCAATGATGTACTGGTGAGTAGAAAGAATATGTTCTTGAATTTGGGTTTAAAAAAATAAATAAAGAAGATTAAGACAGTAAATTCAGAGAAAGCCTAACAGACAACATAATTGATGGTCTAGCACACATATACATGTTACATGAGCATCTTGACAGAGAGGTAAACTGAGAGAAGGAGAATGAAGTCAAGCTGAGCTAAAAGCCTTCCTGAACAGATGAGTTTTGAGATGTTTTTTAAAAGAATTCATGGAGTCAACTGACCTGATTAATTTCGGTAGGTCATTTCAGAATCTGGGCGCTATACAGCTGAAGGCCCTGTCACCCATGGAGTGTAGATTAGTATGGGATCTGTATAGAGAGAACATTATTTGTCCCCAAGGGTAAATTTGGCTTTTTACAGAAGATCTTTAAATAAATAAATTCATAAATAGGTAGATAAACAAGTAAATAAATAAACATACATACACACCTTTGTGTGAATAAAGAAGAAAATTAAAAAAGAAAACGTTCTGACTTGGAGGTTCCAGTCATAGTGAGGCTATATAGGCATATTGTTGTTGGCATAAAGAAGCCCCAGTAATGTTTCTTTGCACACTTCTCCTGAATAATTTGCTGGCTGAGAGTTAAATAGTGACTCAGTCCATTATTATTAGCAGATTTTAACAATTTTATTTTATTTTGAGAAATCTGGAACCGGGATATCATTTGAATCTATCTCACTTCCAAACTTGAACATAAATAGGCAAGACCTGCTACCACCGACTTCTGCAGAAAAGACTGGCTTTATAGAGTTCAGAGGTCACATGGCACATGCATCACATGCCTATCAACCAGGTGGCATCATAGCAACTTAACACACACATAATTGCAGTGCTCATGAAATCTAGAAACTAAGAATTGTGGCCCCATGAAAAATGAAATATCTAAAATGGTAATGCAATTATGTCACAGAATGCCAGTAAAAATACAAACAAATGAGAATAGTACTTAACAGCACAAAGAAAAAAAAAGCAAACACAATACCAAATTAATCATGCGTTCCTGACAATAACATTCTCAGGCTTATTCAGAGAAGCATCATATACAAGGTTGGGACAGCCTTGTAATGGACACACATCCATCGTAGAGCCCATTCACACATGTACATCCAGTCAGAATCAGTTCACAATACACAATTTACATAACCAGCACATGTTTGGGAACACAGTGATAGTTTAAATGTCAAGGCTAATTTCATGTAGTATGTGTACGTGTAGATTAACCAATCATAACTGAAACATTATTTTAGATTTTTAGTCAGCATAGAAGCAATAAAGTGGATTTCTAATTGAAGTAAACTGTTTTAGAAAACATGCAAAAGAGAATTGTTTAAGCCTCCTGCATCAACCTTAATAGAGTTAACTGTCCTGATTATGCACATTCTGACAAGAACAAACACAACAGAGCAAATAAAATACAATACCATTTTTTTTTTGTATAGGCCAAACTCGCACAAGAAGTGCCGCAAAGGGCTTTAACAGGCCCTGCCTTTTGACAAAACCCCATTCCTTGACTCTCTAAGAAGACAAGGAAAACCTCTCAAAAAAACCCTTGTAGGGAAAAAAATGGAAGAAATCTTGAAAAAGGCAATTCAAAGAGAGAGAGACTACGTTCCAGGTAGGTTGGGCATGCAGCGGGAGTCAAAAAAATTGGGTAAATACAATACAATATACAAAGCAAAACACAAGAACTCCTCAATACAGTATAACAGTAAAATAAAAAATATTACAAGTACAGAGCAGAATTTAACAGTAGATGATATCACATAATATGATTTGGATTTGTTTAGAGTCCTGGAGACCTCGGCCATCAAGCTGCCTACCCCAATTCCATTCCACAGCTGGGATAGCACTGGGCCAGCCAATCTGATGAAAGGACCCCTTCTACCTGACGATTCCTGTGATCCTTCATCAGAGATGACTTTACCTTAGGCAGGCAAAACCATTTCACAGGTGGAGTACCGAGAAGAGAAACAGAATAGTAACAAATTATAACTATTATATTACGTATGTTTTAGTGCTAATGACCAATCAGAGATGCAGTCTGTACAGTTAATCAGCAGCTCTAGTCATGGTATGCTAAACTGAAGTAGTGACTCGTCAGCCGGAATTTGAACGCTGAGACCAAAGGGGCATCTCTTATAGTAGCAAGCAGACCATTCCACAGTTTAGGGGCCCTGTGACTAAAAGCTCAACCTCCCACTTTTATTTTATTAATCCTTGGAATCATAAGCAGACCGGCATCTTCAGATCTTAATGTGCGCTCTGGTTTGTAAATCATGATATGTTCAGACAGTGGTGAGGCGGCCTTCTGCTGTTATGCACCTAAAATCTGGAATAGCCTGCCTATAGGAATTCGCCAGGCAAATACAGTAGAGCACTTTAAAACACTGCTGAAAACACATTACTTTAACATGGCCTTTTTATAACTTCACTTTAACTTAATACTGATACTCTGTATGTTCAATTCTTCATAATAACTATTCATGGTGGCTCTAAAATCCATACTGACCCCTACTCTCTCTTCTGTTTCTTTTTCCGGTTTCTTTGTGGTGGCGGCCTGCGCCACCACCTCCTACTCAAAGCATCATGATGCACCAACATTGATGGACTGAAAGCCAGAAGTCGACGTGACCATCATCATCAGGTCCTTCCATGAAAACGCTAAATACAAAGAGGACTGTTTGATTTATGTTAGGTAGATTGCCCAGAGGGGACTGGGCGGTCTCTTGGTCTGGAACCTCTACAGATTTTATTTTTTTCTCCAGCCTTTGGAGTTTTTTTTTTGTTTTTTCTGTCCACCCTGGCCATCGGACCTTACTCTTATTCTATGTTAATTAATGTTGACTTATGTTTATCTTTTATTGTGTCTTCTATTTCTCTATTCATTTTGTAAAGCACTTTGAGCTACATTTTTTTGTATGAATATGTGCTATATAAATAAATGTTGATTGATTGATTGATTGACAAGTGAGCCGGACCTTGGCCATTTAAGGCTCCATATGTTAAAAGGAGGATTTTGAAATCTGCCTTTAACTTAACCAGGAGCCAGTATAAGGATATAAAAACTGGAGTTATGTGTTTGCATTTTCTTGTTCTTGTAATAATTCTTGCAGCAGCATTTTGGATTAACTGGAGGCTGTAAAAAGAACAATTTGAACATGCAGTGAACACCATATTGCAGTAGTCAATCCTACTAGAAATAAATGCAAGGATTAACTTCTCAGAATCCTGTTTATTTAGAAAGCGCCTTAATTTCCCAAAATATTTAAGACGGAAGTAACATGATTTGAACAAGTTTGTAATGTGCTCTTTAAATGACATGCTAAAGTCAAAGAGAACTCTGAGATTGCGGGCTGATTCAGTAAAATTAATGATGATTCCAACTGAGTTAAATGATGACAAAATATTGTTGTGATCAGCGTCATTCCCTTTAACAATTAACATCTCTGTTTTATCTGCATTTAAAGACAAGTAGTTCTCATCTATCCACTCAAATACATTGTGGCAGATTGCTGGGGTCATTACCTGGCCGGGATGCCTGGAAGGACTGGAAAGGGACAAGTATACCTTCCTGGCCACGAGGGAGCAACCGCCCTGCTTTAATAGAGGATCACGGGAGAAGATGGAAAAGATTTTATCCCATTGGGACCCATGGCCACCGCCAGGGGGTGCCTTAAGCCTCGTTGGACCCGGGGAACTGTCACTTCTTCCACACCAGGCAAGATGGAGGATGAACCTGCCAGGGATGCCCAGAGTGCTTCCGGTGCAAAGGGCAGCACTTCCGTCACACCAGGAAGTGCTGCCAGAAGATCGTCACCAGCCACCTGGAGCACATCCGGGCGGGAATAAAGGCGAGGCTTCCAACAGCCGAGGAGCTTGTGTCGGGAGTGGGAGCAGGACAAAGCTCCCAGGAGGAGAGTAGAGGCTGCTAAGGACTGTGAGAGAGAAGTCTTATAATTGTGGGGATTAATTGCTGTGTGTTTGTGTGGTGTTCGGGACTGAAACCTGTGATTGCTTATGGCAAATAAACGTGTGACTTTTATAAAGATGTGGTTTCCAACTGGTGGTGTCCGGGTAAGTCTCACAACATCCACAATTAAAGATGGAATGTTTTCGAAAAGCATATTCAGTATTCAACATATGCCAGGAGACCAGTGTAGACAAGCCAGTTAATGGGTAATATGGACATAGGATCAAGAAAAGTGGGCCCTTACTCCTGCTATATCTTAAAAATGGCAAAGTGAAGTTTTGACTGCTGCTACCTTATACCTTGTCGTACGCAAGTTCTCTGCTTGGTTTTGCAGACTGGCAGCACCCAGCGTCAAAGCAATGCTACTGTTCCTGTGTGGTTACTCATTATTTTCCTGACGCGGCTTTATAAATACACTGAAACTAACCGCATATTGTTTATTAGTGTAATGCATCTGATTGTAATTAACTTGTAATAATATAATGGTTCCAGGGAATAGCCATAGTATTCCAAATACTATTACTGCTTTAGGTTGTTACTCTTATTGCACCTTCTTCTTCTTCTTCTTCTTTCAGCTGCTCCTGTTAGGAGTTGCCACAGCAGATCATCTTTTTCCATATTACTCTCACTGCACAACTCGGAGTATTTATATTACTGTATCTGAGTGGGGAATCACAGCAGCAGCTGATCAGAAAGAGAATTTTTGGGATACAGACTCAAGCACACGCTACCTCAGCCACGGCAAAACGCTTCAAAGCCTTTCCTGTACAGACCTCGCGGTTCAGAAACAGTTTCATCCCAAGAACTATAAACGCACTCAATCATTGCTCCTTGTAGAACTGTTTGTACTTATAAGTACAATCACCTCACTGTAAACTTGCACAACCTGCGCCACTTTATAAAGTGAGTATTGACATATGATGACGATATCATTTTTAAGATGAAATGCAGCAAAATATGTTTAATAAATTATACAGATAAAACTTTAACTTCATTTAAATAATCCATATTCTTCACTGGGACTGGCGTGAAGGATAGAATAATTAAACATGTACTACGAAGATAGTTCAATATTCCTTAAATGTCTTGAAGAATCGGCTCTCTAAGCTTACAGATGGCTTAACGTCTATTACAGAGCTGATTGTGTGGCGATCGGTTACTTGGATAAAGAAAAGCAAGGACTGCAGGGGCGGCTACGCCAATATATATTGAATATAAAACAGAAAGAGAAAATAACAACACAGCTAAAAACGCAGCGGCAAATTTCGACAAAAGTTAAACGCTTGTGTCATGAGCACGAGGCGGCTATGCAGTGTCCGCAACGGACGTGGCCATCCACCGTGCATAAGATACCATATCGACATTGGTGGGCGAAGGGGCCACCGATTCTTTCTCTGCCTAGAGCCGCCCATGAGTACTGCTGCAATAAATAATTTCATCGAAGATCGCACACAAACACTGCGCTGTGAAACCCATGTTTAATAACGTGCTTTAACTCCTATCATCATGAAAATGATATCACGTATACATCTCAGTATTTTAGTTATTCAGAGAGCTGTAATATCACAAATGTAATTGATTCTGTGTCCAGTTGGAGGAAGAGAGCCGGTTTAAGAAGCAAGTAGTGATTCACACACATAGAGCAAATAGAAGATCACATACAAAACAAAGCATTTAATGTGCTACATTAATTACAATGTGATTTGAGAAACTGGTTAATCAAACTATTTTCAGATGACGTTTATGATGTTCTACTTTAATGACAAAATAAACTACGTGATTAAAGTGGAAATTTCGAGACTGAAGTTGACATTTCGTGTTTTTTTCCCCACTGTGTGCCTTTTTTTTTTTTGTCTGTACCCTAATAAGCTTTCATATGACAGATGGTGGGCTAAGACTCGCCTTTTCATGGTGACTTTGATATCTGAGCTTTCAAGTTTCTCCAACACGCTATGTCACTCGATCAACTTCCTTTTGTTGATTATACCACGGTTGTTTAATTAAACAAATAGTATGTTTTTCATTTGCCTCCACTTGGTATTCGCTGAAATTCTTATATTTTCCCCCGTGCTTTTCCCATTGTCTTTTCACAGAAGGCGATTTATATTGATTTGCATATTCAAAGAGGCGTAATTCTGGGAGGAGTTGGTTTGGGACAGAAGGCGCGTGCACGAGCGTTAGCTTTCACGCTGACCGGGATTTATGTAGCGGAAGAACGTGGAAGTAGGAGTACGCACAGATTCCTGCATCTGGATTTTTCTGTGCGTAAGCACATTTCGGCTTTTGTGCTTACGTCATGTTATAGTGCGAATTCTACGCACGGCGTTATACATGAGGCCCCAGAACATCAAATGTTAACCAGAAAGAAGTATGAATCATCACTCTACAGGCTTGGGTGGTAGGAGTTGGTGACTTATAAAGGGGTCTTATCTTAAGTAAAATAATAGTATGCCATGTACCAGGTGGAATATTGTGTTTTGTCAGATTCCTTGAAAGAATTAATGATAACAGGACATAAACAGTCAGGCTGCCTTAATTGCAACACACTTTCTCTTCTCACACATGACATAAAGAAATATTTATAAGAGGCATTTTATTTTGCACTATTGGTAATTCATAATAATTATTCTATTTATGAATCACAGCATTCTTTTTAATTTTATTAATGTTATGATTTTTATTATTTCTCAATGAATTATAACACTGTAAAACACCTAAATAAAAACATGACATGACACTGTTTATGCTGTGGGCTATGTGAAGTATGCAAGCAGGATAAATATGTCAATTCTAGAGATTTCAATTGTGAATGTAACCCGGGCACAGACAGGCAGACATGTTGTTTGCCATCACCACACGTTTATTTACATAACTATTTACAATTCAAAGTGCACACAAACCCCCAAAGTCCTGGCCATACAACACCTTATTCTCTTCAGGCCACCTCCTTGCCTCCTCCAGCAAGCTCACTCCTTCCTTCTCTCCCGACTCCAGCCCTGAATGAAGGAAGGCGGCCCCTTTTATCTTCACCCAGATATGCTCCAGGTGCTCCCCGGCAATCACCCGCCAACACGCCCCCGTGCGGCGAATTGCCAGCTGTACTCCCGGAAGCACTCCGGGTGTCCCTGCTTCTCTTCCCCCCAGCAATTCCTGGTGTGGCGGAAGTGCTGAGGTCCAGGGTTTCCAAGGCATTGGGGTGCCCCCTGGCGGTGACCACGGGACCCTACGGGGTTGGGCTTCTAAGCCCTCAACCCATGGCCCCCAAAGCAACCAGGTTGGTGGCCTACACGTGATCCAAGGTGAACGCACGCCATCTTCCGGTCCCTCAAGGTGTCCCGGCCGGGTCGTCGCCCCTGGCATCCCTGACACAATTTAATTCTAGTCCATTTACATTATTGTATGTATTGTGGCAGTGTCAGTGACAGTACTGTCTCAATGAATATGAAGAACTGCTGAAACATATAAACAAAGGGTTAAAAATTAAAACGTAAGATAGAACAGGTTGATTTTTAGTGACAAGCTGAAAATCACAACAGATTGAACTTTACATTTAGAGCCAGGAGGAGAGTCCCAAAAGGTAGGAATGATAATGTTAAATGACTACACGTCGATAATTACATGTTGGGAATTTGATATGATGAGGCCAGCTATGGATCACAGCTCTCTCAAAGGTATACCCAGTGTGAGTAGCACAGATAAATATTCCAGGGTGTCGGAGAAGGAAAATTTATAAATATACTGCACAGCATTTAAAAAGATTAATTTTTTTACCAGAAAACCAGCGTAAACAAGCAATTTGAAGAGAAAGTAAGAACAACAATTGAGTCAAGACTGTCCTAACAGCATTTTATTCCAGCGGCAACCTGTTGACATTTCAGTCTAGGATGACTAATAAAAGAGAATGGCAGTAATCCAAACAAGAAGTGATTGAAGCGTGACAAAGTACATCAACATTTTATGTACAAAGGTAGGGTGTGACTCTGCCAACATTTCAAAATTTTGACACCTACAGAGATGTGGGATTCTAAGGTTGTGACAGTGATGAGATTCCTAGAGAGGAACTCAAAAAAATGTAATGATTTTCCTCTTCATTTTCTTAGTTTTCATTCTTAGCTCCATCACTGCCTTTCTGGACTTGGCAAATAATTTCTAGGTCTACGTAGGTTTCCCCTGACACCTCGAATATATGCAGGTTAGGTAAAATCCTGACTCTAAATGGGTCCTGCGATAGAATGATGCTCCTCAGAAGGCCAGTCCCACATTTATGCCCAATGGATAGTGGCAGTTTGGTGTGGCGGTTAAGCTCTTCACCTTCTATCCCTGAGATTATGGGATCAAATCCTGTTACTGACACTTTGTGACCCAATTGGAAAAACAAAAAGAAATGTGACCAATTGTATCTTGAAAGTTGTAAGATGCCTTGGATATAAGGCAACCAAATAAGTAAATGCTTTCACAGCATATAACTACCTTGCTATGTGTGGGAGTGTTGCTGTAAAGGGACACTTGGGAGCTCTTTCTGCAACTCCAACAAACAGCTTCAAAGCCATCACTTGCTGAATATCTTCTGTGTTCTAAATTCCCTTCATATAAACTTGCTCCATCCAAGCAAGATGTCATAAATCTTTTCACATGAGGACACAAAATGAAACTAGCTAATGAGACACTAGACCCACCGATCAGCCACAACATTAAAGCCAGCTGCCTAATATTGTGTAGATTCCCCTTGGGCCACCAAAACAGCTCTAACTTGTTAAATCATGAACTCCACAAGAGTTCTGTATGTGTCCTGTGGCATCCGGCACCACAATGATAAAAGCAAATCCTGTAAGTTGTAAGATGGAGTTGCCATGGATTGGACTTGTTTTTCCATCACATCCTGTAGATGCTTGACTGGATTGAGATCTGCAGAATTTGGAGGCCAAGTCAACACTTTGAACTCTGTGTCATGTTCCTGAAACCATTTCTTATCAATTTTAACTGTGTGGCAGGGGGCATTATCCACTGCCGTCAGGGAATACTGTTGCCATGGAGAAGCAACAATCTTTAGATAGGTGATTTGGTCAAAGTTACATCCACATAAATGCCAGAACACAAGGTTTCCTAGCAAAACATTGTCCAGAACATCCCATTGCCTCTACTGGCCTGTCTTCTTCCCATACTGCATCCTGCTGCCGTCTTTTTCTCAGGAAAATGATGCACAGGACCCTGGCTGTCCCCATGATCTAAAAGAAAGCATGATTCATTACACCAAGCCACTTTCTTCCATTGCTTCATGGTCCAGTTTTAATGCTTACATCCCAAACTGAGGTGCTTTCAGTATGTAATGCACTGTGTGTTCTGAGACTTTTTTCTAATGGCCAGCATTAAGTTTTCTCAGCAACAGTAGGTCTTCAGTGAGATCAGACTAGACAGGCTAGCATTCACTTCCCATGCACATCAATGTGCTTTGGGAGTCCATGACACTGTTGCTGGTTCACCAGTTGTTCTTCCTTGGACCACTTTTGGTAAGTACTAACTACAGCATACAACAAGACATGCAATTTTTGAGATGTTCTAACCCAGTCTCCTACCCTTGAGCATGGGAAAGGCACTATATAAAAAATTATTATTATAATTATTTATTACAATTTGGACCTTGTTAAAGTCACTCAGATCCTTGCGCTTGATCATTATTCCTTCTTCCATGACATCACCTTCAAGAACTGATTGTTCACTTGCTGCCCAATATATCCCACCCTGTGACAGGTGCCACTGTAACAAGACAATCAAAGTTATTTACTTCACCTGTCAGTGGTTTTAATGTGGATGATCAGTACATATGTGTTTTCAAGCTAGTAAATACTTTGCCCCATCCACTTTTTGTTAACATGCATAAAAATGCAGACGTTGGTTCAGTTACTTTCAATCAAACATTAAGTGAAACTGATTCTTGTTTTGGTCAGCAAATGCTGCTGAGCAGGCTACAGATTTCTGCTATCCTGGGTTGGTATACATATGTGAGTTTAGGAAATGTAAAATTCAGTGGATTAGGATTTCAGTTTAGTCTAACATCCTGTCCTGTTGGTTCCTGACAAGCATGTGATACTTTAATCGAAAGGCCTGTTCACAAAACAAAGGATGAATGGTTGTTTGGATCAGTATTCATTTACAGCCATAAAGTGTTGTCTCAAACAGGATTGATTTCTCTTTGATATTCTGTTTTATATATTTGAGAATACAACTGTGATTGAAAATATCTTACATTATTCCCAACAATCTTATTTCAGCTCTCATTTATTTTAAATACAGTGTTATTTGATCAGCAAGATTTAGGTTGGGGTGTTTGGCCGACCGTTCATCCCGGCCAATACCCCCAAGCCACCAGATGGAGCCCTCCCTTCAGCATGGAGGTGCCCCGAAGACCAGCAGGGCATCATGGACATTGGAGTCTTTATCTACAGCCCTGCTGGATACTGTGGGGGCCACTAGATGACGCTGCAGGGAGGAACGATGGTTATATTCCCTACGCCCCGGAAGTAAGTCCAAGTCACATGGACAAGGGGAATGACATGCTTCCAGGGTGAAGAAAAGGACTTTTTATCTGACCCGGAAGTGATAGGAGATCACATGGACTAGGGATTGGAACACTTCCGGGTCAGGGAATTTAAAAGGATTGTGGGAGCTCCCAGACGGCGAGCTGAGCTGGGTGGAAGGGTGGCAATGTGTCTGGGAGTGAATGATATTTTTATTGAGAATTATTGTAGTGATTAATGAGTATTGTGGAGAGGAGGGTGCTTTGTGCACTGTTGTTAATAAATAAAGTCAATTATTGGACTTTTATCTGGTGTCTGATGTCTTGGACAAAGGTTCGAGGGAGCGATAGCGCCCCCTATCTGTCACCAGGTATATACTGCATAAAGCTCATAGTGACTAATACTTTTTATGTTAATTGCCATCAGAGCATGAGCTATTTATACCAATTTCTTACTCACTATAACAACTCTAGCTCTGTGAAGGACTTAAGTCACCAGTTTCTTATCCATGTGTGATCTAAGTTATCTAGCATTCAATGATAGAATGATGGAAACAGGTTCATGTTTTAATTATCACCCAGATGGAATGCACAACAGTAATTTCTAGGCATGTTTACAACTTCATACCTTAGGGTCGTCATTTTTTTCATGCATTGTCTTTATTTTGCAGTGTGGGCGTAAAACTGGAAGAACCTGCTCCCAGTTCACTGAGGGTGTATGGATAAATAAAACAAAGTAGATGTTTTTGTGTATTTTGGAGTGTAAATGATAAATGTAAATGTCACTATAATGATCGCAAAATTAGGAGTACTGGCAAGGTAGATGACCTCCCAAATGTGGGTATGACTTAAAATTGACTATATATTTTCATTACACATTGTGGCTTTGTGCTTAGAAATAACACTTTTCATCTACATTTATAGAGATGTTCTTTTAGCTTAGTTAATATTTAATCTGAATCTTAAATAAAACATCAGTGTAGGAGTCAAATCAGAAGACAGATTAGATCAAATGTAAAGAAATGAGTCTTGCTTTTACTCCTTTCCAGAATGAAGACCTCAAAACAAAGAAAACAACAGACAATATACTCAGCTAAACTGCAGCACATATATTAACCATTTATCCAAGACTGAAATATAAAATACAGAATTTTAAAATTACAAAGTCTGAGTCAAATGCTACAAAATAAAAAAAAACATATTCTAAAAGGCTACAAAAGCACAGCAGGAAGAACAAAAGGAGAGACAAACAAAAAAAGCAGCTATGTAGCTGTTGTAGCAAAATAGTTGTTGATTTCATTAAGCGGACGGCCCTAATTAAATAGGATTAGGGTAAAGTAGAGGAAACAAAGAGATAAAACAAAACAAAATGTAGACAAACTCAGATAAGAGAAAAGGTGTATACACTCACCTAAAGGATTATTAGGAATACCTGTTCAATTTCACATTAATGCAATTATCTAATCAACCAATCACATGGCAGTTGCTTTAATGCATTTAGGGGTGTGGTCCTAGTCAAGACAATCTCCTGAACTCCAAACTGAATGTCAGAATGGTAAAGAAAAGTGATTTAAGCAATTTTGAGCGTGGCATGGTTGTTGGCGCCAGACGGGCCGGTCTGAGTATTTCACAATCTGCTCAGTTACTGGATTTTCACGCACAACCATTTCTAGGGTTTACAAAAAATGGTGTGAAAAAGGAAAAACATCCAGTATGCGGCAGTCCTGTGGGCGAAAATGCCTTGTTGATGCTAGAGGTGAGAGGAGAATGGGCCGACTGATTCAAGCTGATAGAAGAGCAACTTTGACTGAAATAACCACTCGTTACAACCGAGGTATGCAGCAAAGCATTTGTGAAGCCACAACGCGCACAACCTTGAGGCGGATGGGCTACAACAGCAGAAGACCCCACTGGGTACCACTCATCTCCACTTCAAATAGGAAAAAGAGGCTACAATTTGCACGAGCTCACCAAAATTGGACAGTTGAAGACTGGAAAAATGTTGCCTGGTCTGATGAGTCTAGATTTCTGTTGAGACATTCAAATGGTAGAGTCAGAATTTGGCGTAAAGAGAATGAGAACATGGATCCATCATGCCTTGTTACCACTGTGCAGGCTGGTGGTGGTGGTGTAATGGTGTGGGGGATGTTTTCTTGGCACACTTTAGGCCCCTTAGTGCCAATTGGGCATCGTTTAAATGCCACGGGCTACCTGAGCATTGTTTCTGACCATGTCCATCCCTTCATGACCACCATGTACCCATTCTTTGATGGCTACTTCCAGCAGGATAATGCACCATGTCACAAAGCTCAAATCATTTCAAATTGGTTTCTTGAACATGACAATGAGTTCACTGTACTAAAATGGCCCCCACAGTCACCAGATCTCAACCCAATAGAGCATCTTTGGGATGTGGTGGAATCGTGCCCTGGATGTGCATCCCACAAATCTCCATCAACTGCAAGATGCTATCCTATCAATATGGGCCAACATTTGTAAAGAATGCTTTCAGCACCTTGTTGAATCAATGCCACGTAGAATTAAGGCAGTTCTGAAGGCGAAAGGGGGTCAAACACCGTATTAGTATGGTGTTCCTAATAATCCTTTAGGTGAGTGAATATTACACATATCAGAAAAAAAGACAGAACAGCGATTTAAACACTTGGTACCCAGGACAGTGTAAAAGAAAAATTAAATGCTTGCAAGCTACTAAGGGTTAAAAGCTGGCAAAGGAAGGTTATTCATACAGGCGTCAGTCATAAGACTGGGTGCAGTAAGCTGATTTAGGACAATTTCATCTTTGGGAATGTGTTTATTAAACACAGGAAAGATGACCTTTACTTCTTTAGGGTCCATCTGACACGTACACAAAACAGAAAAAGATGGCTCATCTGCGTAATAAAATGAAATGCTTAGGTAAACGATATTATGCTTTAAGATAAGTAAAGGGGAGGGGGTGGAAGGAAAAAAATATAAAAAAGCCGACCAGAAAGGAGATCTTTGCTCTTCTGCCTTGCAGTGCATGAATCCATGTACTCACTGGTGCCTGAATAAAGACTGATTGATTGAACTATTCCTGTCTTCCTCAGGGGTTTCTTTCACAACAGACTCCTGTTCCCACCAACCCTAGGATGGTATAAGTAGGGTCATACGATGAATGGATGATTACAAATTCCTTTCTTGTTCCTCCGTCTCTTTCAAATTGTAAATTTGTTCTTTAATCAATAACATTACAGAATAATTTTCAATATCAGGGAAAAGGATACTCTTCCTTCCCTGCTATTTCAAAGATTTGCTTTGTTGGCTGGCTCTCCTCTCTTTCTTTTGGGTGGGGGTTGAATTTTGGTTTTGTTAAGTTTGATTTGATTGTAATAATTGTTATTTGCCTTTAATTAAAATTAATAAAAATAAATAAATAAAATGAAAAAAATGTATCTACTTTTCTCATGCACTGATCCATGTAGGTTTACTTCCTCTCTATTCCAAAATACAAATATTTGCCATTAACCTGCTTTCAAATTAAATTTATCCAATTCCATTAAATTTTGACTTCCTGTTAGTGATCCTGTTCTTGATTGGCCGGCTGTTTAGGGTACTTATTTATGATTGCTTTCCCCAATGGCTTGGCTTGTTCTAATTAGTAGAAGAGTTCCTCATGTGGTGGTCCCCAGGTATGAATTATTATTATTTTTAACCATATTGTAATTAAATTCTCTGCTCCTCCAGGGGCCGAATTTAAGTTCATCAAGCAATGAAAAATGCTATATTTCCTGGAGTAAATTAAGCTAATTGTTAGACTCCGGAATTGTGACCATCAAATTAAAAAATTAAATCTCATTACTAATTACCAATAAAGTAATTATTAACAAGTGTCTCAGTCTCAGTCACGGCCTTTGTTAGAGGTAGATAGCTAGACCTTGATTGCCTTTCTTCCGAGTGTTTTTCCAGTTTTTTCAGACATTTATCTAAGTCACTATTCTCGATGTGAGATGCTTCCATCACCTTCACAAAATTAAGCTCTCTGTTAATCTGGCTGTGATCACATTTCTTTTAAAACAAGATAAGCAGACTTCTGATTGTCCAAACTGACACAAAATTTCCCAGAACCAATGAAAACTTGAAGGACATATTTTGCACAAATGCTAGACAGTTTTTCTTCACACAGAAAACCATAGACATGTAGACAATTAGCATAGTGGAGAGTTTTTTGCCACCCAAAATAACAGTTCATATAATAGGGATGTACATTTTGTAGCTGGTTTAGATCTTTTAACATTTATACTTCATTTATATGTTAGTAATTTGTTTGCCATCAGCGGAAATGATTATATCAGAATGATTGCATGCTGCAGAAAGTATTCAAATTCATTTAAAACTTTTGTGTGAGCAAAGAAACAAATGTGTGATAACAAGAGCTGTGGACGTTCGGCTGTGGGTGAAAAGCAGATGCCAGTGTTCTCCACAGTGCACCCTCTCTCCCTGGCGCTTACTTCACATAAACCAGGAAGGTGGTCCTCCAAGGAGCATGTGTGAAACACAGCTCTGATTACACTGATTAACCAGTTTTCTGGATCTGAAAAAAACATTACTGAATGGGACACCAGTTCATCTCAGAGCAGATTTAATCACTTATTTGCTGTAGAATATTAACATATGTCATATCCTGCTCCACAACCCCAGTAACACATGCTGGGAGAAATGAGAACCCAAAATGCCTCTGAGGCTATTTTTCTCTCTATTCAGGAGACTCAGAGTATGTCACCTGGGATACATGCCAGAAGGAAAACTAGATAAACAGCAGAGCCAGTCCAGCCCAAGAAAGCTGGAGCGAACACCAGAAAGCCATCTTGGACAATAAGAGACACTTACCTTGTTGAGAGTTTAATCCATCTGAGTTTGTTTGAAAGTCTAGATATCAACTAGGGTGGCTACAGCCTTCAGCTCTGATAGGGACAAATCGAGTCAGGGGGAACAACTACTAAAAAAGGTTTATAAAATCAATATGGGAGAATGTGCAAACCTGACACAGAGTCACTTAGCTAGAGCAGTGTGATAACAGCTAGAATCACTGGACCATCATGCCACCACCCTTTTTCAAGACAGATGTTTCCACTTTCTTGTAAAGTATACATTGATAAAAAGGCTTGTTCAAAATTGTGCAGCTTGAAATATTCTTTTATTAATGTTCTCATTAACTGGCACCCATCAATGGTTATTTCTTGCCTTGTGCTTATCTTCATATGGAGGTTTTAACTGCTACAACACTGAAATGGATTCAACATGGTTCACTTATAGATGATGATGAATGGATGGATATTCATTTAGTGTTATTCCAAATTTCAAAAATGGAAAAAAAGCTGCTAATAATTTGTGAACAAGAATGGAGCTGTTCAGTATTTAGTCTAAAATTTGAGGTGTGAAAATAAATCAGGTAATATTTACTAAAAATGATTCTTCTCCATCAAAACACATACATGTCTTTTGATTCTCTTTTTTTTCTCCTAAATGTATCTTGACTCCCAGCTCCCCTTGTTGGTGGTCATGATCACTGCAGCCTTTCCTTAATTTCCTTTTTAACAGCAGTACATTGCTGATAAAACATTTTGAGAGTTTCTGTCAGTTTTTATAATTCTAATCCAGCACAGGGACAGGATTTTGGTTTTCATTTGCGTTGGGTATTGAGAAGGTGCTTGAAAGCTGGGATCCTAACTGCAACCCACATTAGCCACACACTCCTTAGGCAATTCATGCGACCAAAAGAAAGAGGCAATAAGCAATATTTTAAAGTGAAATGATTTTCAGGAGAATATCTTTGTTGTGACACCTGTAATCACTGAGTTAATAGCAGATACACTTCAGAAGAGTGAGGCCTGTAAGGAGGATGTAATCACCATTCCTCTTTTTTGTTTGTTTTTTTGTTTTCTTTTTTGGCAGTTTGAAGCAGAGAAAAGATCAGGCTTTCAGAAATACAATGTTTAAATAGACAAGTTCCTTTAATGATTAATGATTTATTAACATAGTTAATATAACAAGTGCGTTGGTACCCTTGCAGCTCATTGAAAAAGTGCTGTATGCCTCCTGGAAAGTGATTAAATGAAAAGCAATTGAAAGCAATGTGTCATTAACTCGTTCAGGGCTGATGTCGACTTTTGTCAAAAGGAGGAGCTGACAATGGTAATCAACTATAAACTGTGACAAAAGCATTCATTACGTTTGACTCTCATTGCCAGAAGGAAAGTTAGATTCATTGGTTTGACCGAGATTCCCTGTGCTCACCGTGAGTAGCAAGGCGCACTCAACGGCAAAAATGGCACTGACATCTGGCAAGAGATCAATGAGAATGCAGAAAGCAAAATACTTCGTGGACGACGTCTTGCCTATAATCTCTGAACTGGACTATGACTTATCAGACTCAGATTTTTATACAAGCAATCGAAAACGAATGTGAATTTCCAGCTTCAGCTGATCGGACCCCAGCTAGCCGTGGTATTGATAATGTTTGCCAGGGAGGACTGCCACTGATAAGAGGTTGTCGCAGTAGGGGGCAGTAGTGCTCCCTTGAACCCTCAGGTACCACGCCAAACACCTGGTAAAAGTGCCACAATAATTCTTTTATTTATAATAATTACGTGCACTAAGCACCCTCCACTCCACACTATTCATAAATCAATACTCAATAACCAATCAATAATCACAATCCTCCACTCCCAAACGCGTTGCCCTCCTACCACCCAGCTCAGCTCGCCGTCTGGGAGTTCCCTCAGTCCTTTTATATTCCCTGACCCGGAAGTGTTCCCAGTCCCCAGTCCATGTGATCTTGTATCACTTCCGGGTCAGGTAAAAAGTACTTTTCTTCATCCCGGAAGTCCGTCGCTCTTCCTATGACGAACTTCCGGGTCATAGTGTACAAATAAGTCTTTGGTCCTCCCTGCAGCTCCCTCTTGCGGCCCCTGTGGTATCCAGCAGGGCTGAGGATAAAAACTACATAGTCCATGACTCCCTGCTGGTCTTAGGGGCACCTCCATACTGCAGGGAGGGCTCCATCTGGCGGCTTGGGGGACTTGGCCGGGATAAACTGCTGGGCACAGTCCACAAGGTAGAAACCAAATTGTGATGCACTGTGACTGTGATCGCCGCTGCTGCTATCCCAGACACATGAAGACACATGCCGCACCCTTCTTGGCAAACTGGCAGCCACAGCATGCAGCAAAAGACATTTTATGTTGATTTCTATGGGAAAACATTTTTTGGAAAAAATATTCAGCCCTCAAAGAGTTAAGTAAAGTAAAACAAGTGTGATAACTACAGATAAGCATGTTAAAGGCAAAGACTGTAAGACCATCTCCAAGCAGCTCAATGTCCCTGTGACAACAGTTTTAAATATTATTAATACGTTTAAGGTCCATGGGACTGAAGCCAACCTACCTGGATGTGGCCATTGACCCCAGAATGGGCAGAAGGATAGTGAGAATGACAGACAAAAAGCCAAGGACATCTTCTAAAGAGATACAAGCTGATCTCCAAAGTCAAGTTCCATCAGTGTCTGATCGTACTGTCGCTTTTTTGATTGACACTGGGCTCAGTGGAAAAAGACCAAGGAGGACTCAACTGTGGAAAGAAAAACCTAAAAAAGCCAGACTGGAATTTGCTAAAATGCATTTTGACAAGCTACAATTCTTCTAGGAGATTGTTGTTTGGACAGATGAGCAAAACTAGAATTTTTTGGCAAATCACATCAGCTGTATGTCCTGAGGCAAAAAAAGAAAAGAACACCACACCTACTGTGAAACATGTTTATGTTTTGGTATGGGGTGCCTTAAGTCAGTGCAGGAAACCATAAAATCTCAAGACTATCAAGACATTCTGGAGTGAAATGTACTGCCCAGTGTCATAATGTTTTGTCTCAGTCACTGGTCATGGATCCTCCTAACAGGATAATGACACAAAACACACAGCTAAAAGCATCCAATAATAACAATGAATAAAACACTGGACTATTCTGAAGTGGCCTTCTATGAGCCCTGACTTGAATCCTGTTGAACATCTATGGAAAGAACTGAAATATGCAGTCTGTAGAAGGCCCCCTTCAAACCTGACACAGCTGGAGCAGTTTGCTCAGGAAGAGTGAGCCAAACTACCTGTGGACAGGTGCAGAAGTCTCAATGAAAGCTTTATTGGAATCACTTATTTGCAGTGATTGCTTCTAAAAGTTGTGCAACAAAATCTTAGGTTAAGGGTCCACTCATTTTTGTCCTTGCCATTTTCATTTGTGCTGTTATTTGAAATATTCTTTTGACTCAACTCTAAAGCAAAGTCTGATTTTTGTTAAAAACAGAATATAAAATGATGGGTAACAATTACTTTTGCCAGTTTCATGTTATTGCAGAGATAATTGTGGGCTCTTCTTTTTTCGTGGAGGGATATCAACAACTTTGTCCATGTCTATAATTAACAGAGGTAAAGAAACAGCACAAATCATGAAACTTTTGGCTTATGTAAAAAGTTTAATTTGCCATTAGCAGGGCAACAAAATAGCGAAAGGAAAATGTTTAAAGCTTTAGGTTCCATCCTGCATTCTGCCACTTTATCGCAGGTGACAGAGCTGGAAAAAATGCCACACAGAGGCAGGAAGTTGCTAAAACAATGAAATAATGAGTGTCAAAAATACCAAATCTCAATACATTAATCAGAAATCAAAGTAGAAAGTACTGACTCCCTGAAAAAAAACTTAACTAGCAACTACAATAAACTTTTCCTTTAAATATCCAGTAACCTGAACACAGCAGATAGTGTGGTGCCATAATAGCATGAAAATACACGGCCCAAATTCTGCCTGCCATGTGGTAACAAAGGAGCTTTATTACTAACAACAAAGTGTATGAACCAAAACACAAAATGAAAATACAATGATAATAATTAACAAGCAACTACAGTAGAAAAGAACATCATACAACAACAACAACAACAACATTTATTTATATAGCACATTTTCATACAAACAGTAGCTCAAAGTGCTTTACATATTAAAGAATAGAAAAATGAAAGACACAATTATAAAACAAAATAAATCAACATTAATTAAAATCGAATAAGAGTAAGTTGTCACACGCGCATGTGTATGGAAGACAGCTTAAGGGCTTTAGTGATGGTAACTACCCGCCAGACCAGGGATTGGCGCTGTATACTAATGCCTTCTCTTCTTCTCCCTCTGTAGAATGGAAGATTGACAGCCACTCCATGTCTGGTGTCACTTCTGTCTCCGTCCTCCTGGACCCTCCCCTTCCTCTTTCATGAACTCATAACACATCGGCCATCTTGAGTCAGTTCTGTTATGAAGTCATGTCTTTAGAGCACATTTGCTGTGTGTTTTCCTTTTGACTTAAACCTTTTAATAATATGGGGTCACCGACGTGATGCCCCAACTATTAATCATTGTTTGCGTCCTATTTTACAACAGGTAACAGTGATGTGCTTTTCTGTAATGCTGGTCACTAATTGACGCCATCTTGAATCTGGAGCACTCTTTTATGTCCGAGAAACAGAGGAGGTGGGACATGAAGTGAATTGAGCTTTCTTCTTCCAGTTTATCATCTTTATGCCTGACAGTGTAAATAGAAAACAAATAGTTATGAGACAGTGGCACAATCAAAGTTTTCCCCTGTGCTCCACTTAAACCATTTCCCATCAAAGATAAATCATTCCTGCACATTTGACAGGGGGCTGGGGAAGTGGCACGATGAGACTCAGGTATCACATCAAAGAATGTCTGTTAGGTAGTGTCAAGGGGTCTACCTTGACTGTCTACATTTGAATTGTTTCTCCTACCGAGGAGCAATTTAAAATGCCTTCTTATCTAGAGTGCTCACTGATTACAATAAGACTGTAAACCAGAGAAAAGAAAGGTTTAGAGAACTCAACATACTGTTTCTACCACGTTGATGATGGTGGCTCACAGATGTATAAGTACATGACTAGGCACCTCAGCCTGCAGATGTTATCGGAATTTAATGGGTGTTCCAGGCAATTCACACCACAGCGAAGCCGAACCTGTTCTCACCATGATAATATCTCGCACTGCCACCTGGTGGATTCCTCCAAATTTACGTAAAGTGAAGTATAAACTCAGTCTAAGACTGAAGCCAGGAAACACTTCTATACACAAAGAGTTGTGAGAATTTGGTATAAACTACCAAGACATGTAATTGAAACAGAAAGGTTGACAACCTTTAAGAAGTATATGGATGAAATACTGAGACAGCTTAACTATTAGCTAAACAAACGGGCTTGATGGATTAAATGGTCTCTTCTCAATATCTTGTCATATCACTTATGTTTTTATGCATGTTCTATTTTCTAAAATCTCTTAGAGGTTGAACAACTTTAAAGTATTTAATATACCAGGTGTTAAGCTTAAATACCATTCCACAGGTAGTATTTCTTTTTCAGAGTATCCTTACATATCATAATAAATGTTTCTTCAAAACTTCGAGTGATAAGAATTTTTTAGCATTTTGGCCACATGATTAAACGATGACTCTACCAAAACAATAAGCAGAGGGTGGTACATCCTTGTCTAAGTTCCAGTTTTACTACTGGATCACAAATATTTGGAGGTTGAGACTGGGGAAGTACTCAGAAGACAAGAGTTCATGTTTATTTAGCCTGCACCCCAGTTATTAATCACTATTTTCAGTTTACTGGAATGCCTGTTGTGTATCATGTACTTAAAACATAAATATAAAATATAATGGCCAGATATTCACTGTGAATATCCATCCATTTTCCAACCCGCTGAATCCAAATACAGGGTCACGGGGGTCTGCTGGAGCCAATCCCAGGGCACAAGGCAGGAACCAATCCTGGGCAGGGTGCCAACCCACCGCAGGACACACACAAACACACCAAGCACACATTAGGGCCAATTTAGAATCGCCAATCCACCTAACCGGCATGTCTTTGGACTGTGGGAGAAAACCGGAGCGCCCAGAGGAAACCCATGCAGACACGGGGAGAACATGCAAACTCCACGCAGGGAGGACCCGGGAAGCGAAACCGGGTCTCCTAAGTGCAAGGCAGCAGCGCTACAACTGCGCCACCCTCACTGTGAATATAGCTTCTTTTGTTTGTTTATTTTGTTTTCTGTAAATTATTTTGTTATATTTTTAACTAAATATGTACTTTTTGTACTTTGCTGTTTTTTCATTCAGTATTTTCTTGCGTCTCAGTCATTTTGTATTTTTTCTTTTTGTCATTTTTTTATTTCAGTTTTGTTTGTTATCATCTTGTTCTTTGTATATTTGGCTCAATTTTTTTTTTTTTGGATTATTCCTTTGTCTTCTAATTTTATTTTAGCATTGCTTCTGGGGTATTAAAGACCAACAAATCCTCTGGTCATTTTTATTTTGGATTTCAAATAATTTTTAACAGTAATAAAAATAAATACATTTTTCTTACTACATTGTGATTTTTTATGGGCGCTGCCATTTTCAGAGTTACCAATTGATGGTTGTTCTGTTGTTGATAGGTGGGATGTCTAGGAGTGTGTGGTGCATGATGTTACTATTGTGACAGTTTCAAAGGTCAGTATTATGTTCTCCCTTGTTATCCAAGTTAATGGATATAACCAAAACAAACTTTTTTGCACAAGATGGGTGACATTCAAAACATTATCAGGGCAAAGACAGTCACATGTTTTTCTAACTTTGGTTTCTGAATTTCCTGTTTTTCAGGTTTGACCTTAGTGTTACATATCAACTTTAATTTCATCTCTAACATCTCCTGTTCCATTTATCCTTACTTCAAACTGCCAAATTCTATACTGACAACACATCAATCTTCCAATTCTAATTATTATTAAAATCTGCTGCTATCCTTTGTTGGCAGCACAACAAGGTGGTAGAGCTTCCAGCTCTTGAGGCTGCTTATGATAGCCTATCTAAAGTTTTGAGACACCTCAGGCTAGTGCTGCAACATTAACAATCTCTGCTCATGTTGTTTGGCTCCCCATTCATCAGTGAAATTTTTTGTAAGTCTTCCTGATTTTTTGACATTTTTGATTGGTTCATCTTGTGTTTGGATTTTTGGGTCTTTTTCATTTTTATTCTTTTTATTTGCCTATTTAGGGGACAGTATTTAGAATTAAGCTTTGCTCTCCTTAAACCTTCTGACCTTTTGGAAATAATTGGTGCATTGAAAATTTTAATTTTATTTTTATTTTTATTTCTTAAATGGATTGCATTTAAAGAATAGGCACTTTTATATTATCAAGACGCAAGGTTAAGATAATAGAATGGGTGAGGGGTAAGGTAATCTAAATACCGTAACGCTTAACACTGGGGTTAAGATAAAGGTAAGGGATGGGATAGGACATACAATAATTAACATAAGGGCTTTAAAAGCAATGGGGTTAAGATAAAAGAATGGGGTGGAAGACTGTGCAGGCAGCGGCCCCACCAATTTGTTTCACAATAAATAATGGAACCAAATAATATATTGTTTTGTGTATTGGGCCAGGGGTTTCCATAGATTCCATATCATCTTGCGTGTTTCAGTTTTAAGGCCTAGACATTTCTGAAGGATTCAGTTTTTGTTTTTGCTTTTTTTTTTATTAATTTTTGCCCTTAATCACAACACATTTTAAAGCAGAGACACTAATATCAGCAGCTCCAATGCAGGATAATAATATATTTCACCCTTGTTTAACCTACATAGTATTTAATCCAGACCTTATTTTAGACCTCTGTATTGACAATGTAATGCCAGAGAAGAAGTCGGCAGGTAAAAGGACAACAGAAGAGGGCTCGGAGATGAAACATACATTAAGGCACAAGCAGGGGTCCAAAGCAGAAAGTTTTCTCAATCGTGCAACTAAACCCAGAACATTTGATTTACTTGGAAATCAAAGTCAAAAGAGCCCAATGAAAATTCAAGAACCTAAGAATCTATTAACGAAACAAAGAGAGGGTGTTTGTTAAATATTTACAAGCTTGGACGAGTCCCAGATGGCATTGGCTTAAATAACAGATGATGTGACACAACTTCTGGGGCTTGTCATTAGCAATGAACACCTGCATATTAGTAAGAGGTACACAAATGGTAGCGACCATAAATAAAATGAGACAGCTAAAATCAATGATAGATCCAAAATATGATGGTAAAATAAAATAAGACCAAAACAAGTTTTCTATAAATCAAGGCCAGAATAAAAAATTAGTAACTTTCAAAGAAAATTGTATAAAACCCAGGAAAAATTCACAGAAGTGCTGACATTCATGACAGACAAGGGGTATACACCATTTGAACAATTATTCTTCCAATATAATATTCAAGTAACAAACTAGTTTATTCAATATGCAAGAATGAAATATTGATAAGAGAAATCTGAACAACTTCCTTAACCTTATAGCAACATCTAAACCAGGGGTGCCCAATGCGTCGATCGCGATCAACCGGTAGATCGCAAAGGTAGTGCAGGTAGATCGCGTTGCATTCAAAAACAAATTTTTTTAAACATTAGTCTATCATATATCCTCCCTATGGCATTTGCCGTTTGATTGACATACAGGGCAGCCAGTCTGAGATCTCTTCTCTTCTAACACGCTGGTCATCCCGCACACATGATCAAACACACGAGCTACTGCAAAACTCCAGCTGTGATCTAGTTAGCCTTCCAATTTATATCGACTAAAGAAGGGATTTAAAAAAAAATTGTTTGGGGAGGTTATGGGCTGGATGTGGAATTGGAAGAGGATTTTTTTCTCACAATGTCACAATCGAAGTGCATTTGTCTGATCTGTCAATCTATCATTGCTATTCCAGAGAAGGAAAATGTGGAAAGGCACATTCGAACTGTTCATAAAATACGAAACTGACTTCCTTCCGAAAAGCGTTCTGAGAAAGAGAAAGGATAGGGAACTAAAATCGCAGTTAGTCGGACAGCCGTCATTTTTCACTCAGCTGAATTCAAACGCTCCTTGACTGCATTATTCGGCTGTACTTATCTATGCGGGTCAGCCTTTTCCCACATGAAGATTATTATATCCAAATACTGCAGTGAACATAAATGTATTGAATTGTTATTGTGCCATAAAGGTTATTCAGTTATGCAAGGTACGGCAACGTATATTTTATGTATAAAGTATACTCAGAATATATATATATAGTGTATATATTGTGAGCTGGAGGGCTGATCGCACCCCAAATAGATACAGACGCCCCTGGGAAAACCACAACCCTGAAACACTGACTACCCTCACATTGCTCCTTATCCTTGCACTATAACATGTAATACAAGCCTCGCGCAGTACTCCACCGACATACAAGCCTCGCGCAGCACCTGTCAGTTTTGGGAATTGATTGTTTGCTTTTATCTCTCTCTGCTCCTAGCGGAACTGTCATCTCTGACTTGTCATGGAGCACGTTTAAGCTCATGTGTTTGCGGTGTTTGAATAAAAATCCTTGTTTCTACAACCTCCAGTGTCTCTGTGCAAATCTGTGTCCCAAGCGTGACAAGTGGTACCAGGAGTGGTTGCACAGATGGATGCCACAGAAGACTTATTTCAGAGGTCTAAAACTTATGCACTTAAAGACTGGAAACTAAACATGGATGACCCAATCTGTGCACAAGTTCAAGATTTGATACATAAAGTGCACTGCTGGTTTGAAGGAGACGTGATAGAAACAGTTGTTGTGAATATATTACTGGCCGGCATACCTGAAGTTCTTCAAGATGAATTTCTACGTCATGATATTAAATCATTAACGATTATGTCCAGACGATTAGAGGGTTCACAGTCCGCTTGGAGAAAGAGCGGTGGATTTCGTGCTGCTTCGCAACCTGTGAACGAACGTCCAGGACATTCTCGTCGCTTCAATCGACAAGCTGCAGGACCTAAAAATCTAATGGGGTCAGGTAGGACCCCGGGAAATCCAGTCGTAGATTAGACTCCTGTTTCTGGGGATACAGCGGCAACAGCGGGTCAAGGAAACCGTGGACACTACAGAACACGTCGACGTGGACGTCGCAGAGGATATTTCGAAACGGAGCCAACCGTAGATGTTTCCGTGTGATCAACTCGGCCATTTGGCAAGAGAATGTGCTTGTCTCCAGCTCATTCAATGGAGATTGGACTGCCGAGATTTGTTGCTCAACTATTACATATCCGGATGGAAAAGATGGCTTGTTGATCCCGGTGAAATTGGGGGGCAGAGAAATCTCAGCATTGTTAGACTCGGGAAGTGACCTTTGTATTGTGAGACGAGACTGTCTTAATGAACAATGCCTTAGAGACTGTGAGACTGTAAAAATACGCTGTGTACATGGTGATGTTAAAGATTATCAGACTTTACTTCTTCCTTTAGGCAGGTTTGGTCTGCCGTTTCAGACTCGTGCCCTTGGCCATTACTCATAGGACGGAGAAATGCCCTTTTTCCGAAACTGATTAATAAATGTAAGGGACCAGTAGTCCAGTCCACTAATGAACTTGGGGGGAGAAGAAGAAGAAAACCAAGACGAAGAACTGGTAGCGGCCGGGAAAATCTAGAGCCCAACTTAGATATTGAACCCGATCTCTCCAGCGAGACGGAGGAGGTCACCCCCGACAATCTTCCAGAATGGGCTGGTCCTTCTACATCTTCCCAGATTGCAAACGCCTCCGAACACAAACCGAGCGTTAACGAACAATCAGATTTTGTGCGTTTGCAGCATACTGATAGCTCATTAGAATATGCATTTAAACAGGCTTGCCCTGCTAATGACTCTTATTACCAAGAGCGTAATTCCGGGGGTGTGAAAACCCCACACTTTATAGAAAAGGACGGTTGCCTTTTCAGAGTGATCTCAGATCATTTGGAGGGGGAATTTATTGAACAACTGGTGGTACCTGAAGCACATAGGGAAACTGTTTTGCATCTGGCACATTCACACATCTTGGGGCACCTCGGTGCCGACAAAACTAGAGACCGGTTATCAAAACGATTTTATTGGCTTAATATGGGAAAAGATGTTGAACGATTTTGTACTTCATGTCCAGACTGCCAGATCGTCTCTGCTTATAAGCCTCCTCGGCTCCCCTTTGTCCTATGCCCATATTGGAAGTTCCCTTTCAGCGTGTGGGATTAGATATTGTGGGACCATTACCTAAGACTAAGGATGGGTACCAATATTTGCTGGTGTTGGTTGATTATGCACGATATCCAGAAATGATTGCTGAAAAGGCCAACTCTTCGACTGTAGCCAAAGCACTATGTGAAACTTTTACTCGTATTGGTATCCCTAGAGAAATCTTAACTGATCAAGGCACACCTTTCACTTCTCGTGATGAAACAATTGTGTGACAGCTTTGCTATTAAGAAATTGAGTACTACTGTTTACCATCCTCAAACGAATGGTTTAACCGGCGATTTAACAAAACATTGAAACAGATGATCAGGCGAGTTGCTCATAATGATCCCACAACATGTAACACTGCCCTACCTTTTGTTTTGTACGCAGTGTGAGAATCACCACAGGCGTCCACTGGCTTGAGTCCCTTTAAGTTGTTATTCGGCAGGCGGCCGCGAGGCATCCTGGATGTGTACGTGAGGAATGGATAGGAAACGAGAGAGCAGCTAAGGTCCAAGCTTTGCAGATCGACTAATTTCGTTGCAAGACAGAATTTCTATGCTTTCCTCTATTGCTGTGGAACACCAACAACGAGAACAGGAAACTCAGAAGCGTCTTTACGATAGCGCAGCAAGCTCCGTGAGTTCAAACCTGGCGATCGTGTTTTGGTACTGGTTCCCTCGGATCCACACAAATTCTTAGCTAAATGGCAGGGCCCGCCATTATTGAGGAGCGTATGAGTCCGGTAATTAGAATACCAGGCCGGCGCAAACCATTCCAGATTTTACACATTAACCTCTTGAAGGAATGCACGACCGACAAGAGGTTAACACTTCCTTGGCTGCTGTTTCTCAGACCGATGTTACCATTGGTAACGATCTTACTGACACGCAAAAGACAGAACTGTTATCTTTGATAGAACGGAACACTGATGTCTTTTCAGATTTACCAGGCAAGACTAACATTACAAAACATAAAATTACCACTGAACCTGATGTTCGCATACAGATGCGGCCGTTCGGATACCGAAGCGCGAAATATTGTACGCAAGAGGTAAAAAAGATGCTGATACTGGGTATAATTCGTGAAAGTAGAAGTGACTGGTGCAGCCCAGTCGTATTAGTCCCAAAGCAAGACGGTTCGGTTCGGTTCTGTATCGATTTCAGACGCTTGAATAAGGTCTCTAAATTTGATGCTTATCCCATGCCCCGTGTCGATGAACTGTTGGAAAAACTGGGTCAGGCGAGCTATATCTCCACGCTAGATCTCACGAAAGGCTATTGGCAGGGGCCTTTAGAGGCTAGCAGTTGTGAAAAGCGGCATGTGCGACTCCTGACGGACTCTATGAATTTACAAGACTCCCGTTTGGTCTTCACGGGGCACCTCTAACTTTTCAGCGTATGATGGATCAGATCCTACGTCCTCATTCTGAATATTCCGGGGCATACCTTGACGATGTCGTGATTTTTAGCAATGATTGGAAAACACACTTAGAGTGGCTTCAAGCCGTTCTTGAAAGCTTGAGACAGGCTGGCCTTACTGCTAACCCTAAGAAATGTAAACTAGGCATGTCCGAGACTCATTACTTAGGCTATTCTATGGGCAAGGGTTTACTTAGGCCACAGTTAAGGAAAATAGAAGAAATGCTTGTTTACCTGAGACACAGAAACAAGTACGCGCTTTTCTGGGGCTCGCTGGTTACTACAGAAAATTCATTCCAAATTTTGCACATAGAGCTGCTCCTCTTACAGAACTTACTAGAGGCAGAAAAAAATGACCTATCTTGTGGACAGAAAATTGCGAACGTTCTTTCAACGATTTAAAAAAAGCATTGTCTTCTTACCCAGTTCTAAGGAACCCGGATTTCACAAAAGATTTTATCTTGCAAACAGACGCAAGTGCATTTGGTGTGGGCGCAGTCCTGTCACAAATTTTTGATGGAGAAGAACATCCAATCACATATTTGAGTAGGAAATTACTTCCTAGGGAACGCAATTATTCTACAATTGAGAAAGAATGCTTGGCAATTAGGTGGGCTGTGGAAGCACTTCGCTATTACTTGTGGGGACGAAACTTCACTTTGGTAACTGATCATGCTCCACTTCAGTGGTTTACCGACAGAAAGATACAAATTCTCGTCTACAGTTTCACAGTAAAGCACTGACCAGGTTCTGAACACGTCAACGCAGACGTATTATCCCGACTACATGAACTTGGTACAGAGAGTCGCTTGATTCACAGGAATGTGAATAAAGCTGAGGGGGAGGGTGTGAGCTGGAGGGCTGATCGCACCCCAAATAGAGACAGATGCCCCTGGGAAAACCACAAACCCTGAAACACTGACTACCCTCACATTGCTCCTTATCCTTGCACTATAACGCGTAATACAAGCCTCGCGCAGTACTCCACCAACTTATAAGCCTTGCACAGCACCTGTCAGTTTTGGGAATTGATTGTTTACTTTTATCTCTCTCTGCTCCTAGCGGAACTGTCATCTCTGACTTGTCATGGAGCACGTTTAAACTCATGTGTTTGCGGTGTTTGAATAAAAATCCTTCTTGTTTCTACGACCTCCTGTGTCTCTGTGTAAATCTGTGTCCCAAGCGTGACAATATATATATATATATATATATACAGGTATATATATATATATATATATATATATATATATATATATATATATATATATATATATATATATATATATATATATATATATATATATACATATATACAGTACATATATATATATAAAATATATATATATATATATATATATATATATATATATATATATATATAGTGGAACAGGACCTGGACACAGACAGACAGACAACAGTTTTGCACCCAACACACTCATGTTTATTTTACAATATTTACAGTAAGTCAGTGCACAACCCAGTGTCTCCAGCACCGATCCCCCAAAGTCCAGGCCTCACAGTCTCCGGTGCCTTCCTTCTGGCCACCTCCACTCCCCTCTCCAGCTCCGTCCTCTTCCACCCAACTCTCGCTCTCGAATGCAGGGAAGCGGCCCCTTATATACCAGCCCAGATGGGCTCCAGCTGCTTCCCAGAAGTCCTCCGCTACACACCCCCGTGTGGTGGAAGCGCTGGCTGCGCACCCGGGTGTCCCCAGTCTTCTTCCCCCCAGCACTTCCTGGTGAGATCCAGGGTTCTTCAGGCACCGGGGCACCCCCTGGCCCCCAACACAACCAGGGCAGTCACCCCCTCGTGGTCTGGAGGAGGCACAAGCCCTCCTCCGGTCCTCCTGGGTGTCCCAGCTGGGTACCACCCCCAGCCGCCCGCCATAATATATACAGTGGAACCTCGTTTGTGTGCATAATTCGTTCCGGAAAAGTGAATTTCCCCATAAGAAATAATGGAAACTCAGATGATTCGTTCCACATCCCAAAACTATTCATATAAAAATGATTAATACAAAATATAAAATAAAAATACATTAAACAAATTAACCTGCACTTTAGCCTTTGAAAAGAATCATGGCTGGTGTGAGTGAGTTTCTAGATTGTTGTGGGATTCCACCCAATGGGACGACATGCGGAAGAATGTCCTAAAGCAATTGCAGTCTCCCAGTGCTGTAGCAATTTGCTGTAAAAAGCGAATCCAGAAAGATCGCGGACATGCTATAAGCGCCTGCCATCAGTGGGTGATACAAGGAACAAGGAACATTATAAACACGCAGGACATAGTACTACTTGGCCACGACCCTGCCTGACTGCTTTGTCTGTGTATAGGAGAGTGGCAGATCCTGCTACAATAAATAACCGTGTTGTTGCTGTTTCAAGCTGAATAAAGCTGGTGGTGCAAGATGGGGACTCCCACGTCACAGCACACACACACACGTCAAATAGGGAAAACCTGCCTGATTCGACGTCACTTCCGGTTCTGGTTCCCAGATTGACATCACTTCCGGTCCCGACTCCTGGACTGGCATCACTTCCGGGTTACAGAATAAACCTCCATATTGCCAAACCAAGTCTGTTCTTATTGGGAACTCAATCAAGCAACATCAGTCGTGCACTTTAAAATCCTTTTGCAGCTAGGAACAATATACGGGTGGCTGCCCCAAACCTTTTTTTAGTGTGTTGAGACTTGTTATTTCACAGTGGCGTAGTCAGCAGGATGGCCTCCTGGTGGAAGCCGAACCAACCTTATGTCTCAACACACCAACGTGATGAACCACTCAAGACCTATCAGGCAGGAAAGTACCATTCTTGTGTTGCCGAGCTGGGGTCTGACGGTGTGTGTCGGGGGGATCTGGAGTATGTTCCGACCCAGTCCTCCTTAAAGAGAACCTGGAAACGTAGGCAGAAGACCTACAGACAAGGGCCAGGTTCTGAAAAGAACACAGCAGGCACCTATTATGGGCTCTCAAGGACGGGGACAGACCCAAAGAACCACACAAAGAAAATATTCTTTGAGAAAGGTTGGGGTTCCCTGGGTTGGCAGGATGAGGGAAATAATGACTTGGGAATACAGCCCAAAGGAACAGGCCATGACGCTATGGCAGAAAGTCGGGTGTTGGCTACGGCCATATAATAAAAATGCCTGACTAATTGTGGAAAAGGTGGCCTTTGCCATAATAATAAAGGGCCTACCTGCTAAACTCGCCCAGCTGACATTCATATAACAACATGGTCACCCTTGTGGGGATCATTAACACCTTGCGGGAGGAAACCTACTTGGCAGACCCAGAAAGGAATCCCTGTGAACCCAGAGGGAGTTGTGTCACTAACTTAGAGTTTTACTCTTACATTGCGGAGCATGCTTTGGAAAACTCCAATACACGGCGGAGGGCTTCGCGAGGTGACACAAGGGTCTGAGGAGAAACACAGAGCAGGGGGCAGGGTGCTCCTGCTAATCCTCTGGCCTTTTCTCATACGAGAGAAGCGCTGGTCAATGGCTCTAAAGTACCATCTTTATTTGACTCTGGCAGTAACATTACCATTGTAAGTAGGGGAACAGAATGTGGCCTTAAAGAATGATGTGGAAACAGTCGGACCGCTGCAGAGCGAAATGTCATCACCAAGCGCTGTGCTGACTTGGTCTGAAACCACGCCTGTTGAGGTCGAATCTGATCCCATCAGTCATCTGCGGTTTCAGTTTAGGCAGACACCGGCTTCATTTAAAAGGGAGCAATGGAATGATGACTCCCTTAAATTTGCGAAAAATGCCGTGGTCTTAGTAGAGGGCCAGCACACTACACATCCCATACCACAAGGTCCCCACTTTGTATTTAATAATGACCTTTTATATCGGGTGGCAGATCATGAAAGACGAGTGAGGTCACTGCTCTTAGTTCCACGGACTTACCGATGACAAGTCTGTGAACTAGCTCATACCCACCTCCTGGGAGCCCATCTGGGTTCCGAGAAAACTTTAGAGCAAATCAAGCTCTGATTTTTTTGGCAACAGATTAATGAGGAGGTCCGCAACTTTTGCATGTCCTGTCCGGAATGTCAATTACGGCAGATTCCTAAAAGGGACCGTGCTCCTTTAATCCGTTTACCCCTAATTGATGTCCTTTTTGAACGTATCGGGATTGATCTGGTGGGACCCCTAGAACCTTCAGCCAGAGGACATAAATATACAGTATAATGGTCCTGGTGGATTATGCCACCCGATATCCTGAAGCTGTTCCATTACGCTCAGCCACTTCCAAAAATATCGCACGGGAGTTGGTAAGAGTATTTGCGCGAGTCGGAATCCCTAAAGAAATCCTGACAGATCAAGGGACTCCATTTACCTTGGAAACGTTCAGGGAAACTGCTAAGTTACTGAAAATAAAACATTTAAAGACCTCTGTATATCATTCTCAAACAGATGGTCTAGTTGAGAGGTTTAACCAAACTCTCAAACAGATGTTACGCAAGGTAGTTAATGAGGACGGAAGGAACTGGGATGAGCTCCTCCTTTTTGCATATCAGTAAGTCCCCCAAGTCTCCACGGGGTTCTCACCCTTTGAATTATTGTATGGACGACAACCCCGGGGATTATTGGATATATTAAAAGAAGGCTGGGAAGAGGAGGTCCTTCCCTCTGTAAATATACTTGAATATATCGCACAATTACGCAATAGATTTGCAACAATTAGACCTATCTTACATTCTCACATGGAAAAGGTGCAAGCAGCCCAGGCTTGGTGTTATAACTGTGGCACATCTCTCCGGGAGTTCCGCCCAGGGGATCGAGTCATGGTATTAGTTCCTATCTCACATTCCAAATTACTGGCTCATTGGCAGGGCCCATATGAAGTTAAGGAGAGGAAGGGTTTGGTTGATTATTTAGTTATCCAACCTAATAGTCGACCTAAAGAGCAGATTTATCATGTCAACTTGCTGAAACCGTGGAAGGAAAGGGATCCTGATCCCTCCTCCGGACAGCCCTGCTCCCTCTTCGCTCATAAATTACACCTTAACTTCAGTGATAATTTGACTCACCAACAATGACGAGAGCTCGAAGCAGTTATCCTGTCTGTCCCAGATGTAGTGAATGAAAATCCTGGACAAACCCCCCTGGTTGCGCATGACATAGTGACTAAACCAGGGGTTATAGTCAGAAAACGCCCATATCGGATTCCCGAAGCAAAAAAGGCAGAAGTGGAGTTGGAGATCAAACGAATGTTGGACCTAGGTGTGATAGAGGAAAGTTTTAGTCCCTGGTCCAGTCCCATCATATTGATTAATGGACGACCTTCTCGAGCGGCTAGGACATGGCAAATTTTTGACTACTCTTGATATGACCAAGGAATACTGGCAGGTTCCCTTAACAGATTCCGCAAAGGAAAAGACTGCGTTTAGCACTCCTAGCGGACATTGGCAGTATCATGTACTTCCATTCAGATTACATGGGGCCCCGCTACCTTCCAACGTCTGGTGGACAAAGTGCTCCGACACCATAATTCGTACAGTGCTGCCTACCTGGATGACATTGTCATCTATTCCAGTACATGGAAGGAACACCTACTGCAGGTTGAGGCTGTATTATGGACACTAGCGAATACCGGACTTCGTATTAATCCTAAGAAATGCTATTTTGGGTTGGTCAAGGCAAATATTTAAGTTATGTAGTGGGCCGGAGTATGGTCAAACCTCAAATGCTCCAAAATAGATGCCATAGTAAATTGGCCACATCCGATAACCAAGCGGGAGGTACAAGCATTTCTTGGCTTAGCGGGCTACTATCGCCGGTTTGTACCCTGGTTTTCAGAGAGAGCAACGCCCTTGACAAACCTGACAAGGAAGGGGAAACCTAATCACGTGGTTTGGGATAATGATACTGACGCTGCATTTAGTGACCTTAAGCAGGCCCTTACGTCAGCTCCTATTTTGAAAGCTCCTGATTTTACTTTGCCTTTCATTCTCCATTCTCTCTTGGTTCTGTGCTGAGCCAAAGCATCGATGGAGTGGAACACCCCATTATGTACCTGAGTCAGAAACTGTTGGACCGAGAGACCAGGTATGCGGCAGTGGAGCGGGAGGCTTTGGCAATTAAATGGGCGATTATGCAGCTGAGGTACTACCTCCTGGGTCGGGATTTCACCCTGGTGACTGACCATGCACCGTTACAGTGGATGGCGTTACACAGGGATTCAAATCCATGAGTCACGAAGTGGTTTTTGGACCAACAGCCTTATAAGTTTTTGGTCATTTATCGTCGAGGTCTGTTGCAGGTCAATGCTGATGCCCTTTCTCGGTGCCACGACCTCGCGAACAGATACGCCAGACCCGATGGGTCAGGGCTGAGGGGGGGGGCCGTGTCATACACGTGCGACTAGGAGCAAGCTGAATGGACCAAGTGGAGGTGATTAGTCGCCGGGCCAGGGAGTGGCGGGGTGCTCTAAACCTGTTTCTGTTAATTCTGCAGATCAAATAAAGGAAAACCTGCCTGATTCAACGTCACTTCCGGTCCCAGATCCCAGACTGACATCACGTCCGGTCCCGGCTCCCAGACTGACATTACTTCCGGTCCCGGCTCCCAGACTGACGTCACTCCCGGATCCCAGACTGACATCACTTCCGGGTTACAGACTATAAAACCTCCATATTGCCAAACCAAGTCAGTTCATATTGGGAACTCAATCAAGCAACATCAATGGTGCACTTTAAAATCCTTTTGCAGCTAGGAACAATATACGGGTGGCTGCCCCAAACCTTTTTTTAGTGTGTTGAGACTCATTATTTCACAATATATTTATTTATATATATATATATATATATACTGTATATACAGTCATGTGAAAACATTAGGACACCCTTTGAAAGCATGTGGTTTTTGTAACATTTTTAATAAATGGTTATTTCATCTCCGTTTCAACAATACAGAGAGATTAAAGTAATCCAACTAAACAAAGAAAACTGAGGAAAAGTCTTTTCAAGATCTTCTGTAAATGTCATTCTACAAAATGCCTATTCTAACTGAGGAAAAAGATAGGACACCCTTGCCCCTAATAGCGAGTGTTACCTCCTTTGGCTGAAATAACTGCAGTGAGACGGTTCTTGTAGCCATCTACCAGTCTTCGACATCGGTCTGAGGAAATTTTACCCCACTCCTCAATGCAGAACTTTTTCAGCTGTGAGATGTTTGAGGGGTTTCTTGCACGTACAGCCCTTTTCAAGTCACCCCACAGCATCTCAATGGGATTCAAATCTGACTTTGACTTGGCCATTCCAGGACTCTCCATTTCTTCTTTTTCAGCCAATCTTTGGTTGATTTACTAGTATGTTTTGGGTCATTGTCATGTTGCATGGTCCAGTTCCGCTTCAGCTTTAATTTTCTAACTGATGGTCTCACATGTTCTTCAAGCACCTTCTGATACACAGTAGAATTCATCGTGGATTCTATGATGGTGAGCTGACCAGGTCCTGCTGCAGCAAAGCAGCCCCAAACCATGACACTTCCACCTCCATGCTTCACAGTTGGTATGAGGTTCTTTTCTTGGAATGCTGTGTTTGGTTTACGCCAAACATGTCCTCTGCTGTTGTGTCCAAATAATTCAATTTTGGACTCATCTGTCCAAAGAACATTATTCCAGAAGTCCTGGTCTTTGTCAACTTTATCTCTGGCAAATGTCAGTCTGGCCTCGATGTTTCTCTTGGAAAGCAAAGGTTTCCTCCTTGCACACCTCCCATGCAAGTTAAACTTGTACAGTCTCTTTCTGATTGTAGAGGCATGTACTTCTACATCAACAGTAGCCAGAGCCTGCTGTAGTTCTCGAGATGACACTTTAGGGTTTTGGAGACCTCTTTAGCATCTTGCGGTCTGCTCTTGGGGTGAACTTGCTGGGGCGACCAGTCCTGGGCATGTTGGCAGTTGTTTTGAAAGCCCTCCACTTGTAGACTATCTTCCGGACAGTGGAATGGCTGATTTCAAAATCTTTTGAGATCTTTTTAAATCCCTTCCCAGACTCATAGGCTGCTACAATCTTTTTTCTGAAGTCCTCTGACAGCGTCTTTGTTCTCACCATGGTGCTCACTCTCACTTCAACAGTCAGGAGCACACCAAACTAAATGTCTGAGGTTTAAATAGGGCAAGCCTCATTCAACATGCAGAGTAACGATCTACTAATTATGTGCACCTGGTGTGATATACCTGTGTGAGATCTGAGCCAATTTAAGAGGGAATACATGTGAGGGTGTCCTATTTTTTCCTCAGTTAGAATAGGCATTTTTGTAGAATGACATTTACAGAAGATCTTGAAAAGACTTTTCTTCAGTTTTCTTTGTTTAGTTGGATTACTTTAATCTCTGTATTGTTGAAACGGAGATGAAATAACCATTTATTAAAAATGTTACAAAAACCACATGCTTTCAAAGGGTGTCCTAATGTTTTCACATGACTGTATATATATACTGTATATAGCATTTTTAATGTAGGTAGATAATTACTTTCGGTAAGTACTGTGAATAAATCATAGGAACACAGAAAAAGGTTTGGGGTAGCCACCCCTCATACTTGAAGATATGGCTGAAGAAAAGAGAAAAAAATCATCAATAGGTCTTTACAAACTTGAGTCCAAAATGGAACTCATTAATTGCTATCAAGATGGCATTTTTAAAATTGGGTGGAGGAATTCATGTCATTGAGTTAGAAACCGGAAATGATGTAATCTGGCCTGGAACCTGGAACCAGAAGTAATGTTGATAGGCCCAGGTCCAACTTCCCTTGAATGGTCTCTAGGAAAAGAAGTCCAGTATGAGATTACCATCTTTCGAGCCCATTAACTGCCTCCCATACGCATGTGTGTGACAGTATTAATAGTGAAGACATCAGTGGTATCTCCAGACTCTGTGAACTAATTTCAAGGTGATGTACTCCCAGAAGAGCATAGATAATGATGGGAAAGGGATCTCTGTATACCGAGATATGAGTTCTCTCGTATGTCACTTCTTGACAGGCTCAATGACATATGAGTTAACTCATACCTTACATTCAAAGCGTTAAACACCTATGCTTGGGATGTTATTTTGATTGTATTCTTGACTGAACTATGTTTTACTTACTGTAATGCGACTGATAAACTCAACAGTAGAGTCATTAACTCCTCTGATTTTTTTTTTGGAATTGCCAGATTCTGTCTTATGACAAAAAGTACTTTTTAAATCTTTGCTATTACAGTTTGCACATCATTTTCCCTTTTTGTTTCTCAGCATTGTGCTTCTGTGTGTATTTCCTTCATTTCATTCTTTAGTTCAAGTTTCTTCATCCCTTTCCCTTTCTAATTTCTTTGCTGATATTTTTTTTGTTTGTTTCGTTACTAGCTACTTTATTTTAGGCACATGTTCATGCTGACCACATAGTGCAGGTGAATGAAACAAGCACTTCTTTCTTGCCTGTTTAGAATTTTAAACACAACATTCTGTCCCCCTTCTTCTGCTTCCATGTTACTAATAATTTTTTTTTGTGAGTGTTACAGGTGGCACAACTGATATACAATATGTGAGCTAAAATATTCTATTAATGAGGCCATAGGAAAAAATCTTGGAGGCAACCTGCCACACTAATGCACCTGAATGCTTGTAATTTCTTTGTCTCTTACAATCAAAGACCACTTTATGACATAATTTTAAGAGAATGTTTACAGTTAGATTATGGTGTCAGATTACATACATTTACAGAGACTGTGCAAGGAATAAGAATCTCAAATAAGTCATATTTGTATGAAGTTATTTATTATTAATTGAATGGATAATTTATTTGTCATATGGGAGTTTCAAGTTCAGTAAATCCAATTGTGTTTGCAAGCAAAAACTATTTAATGTTATGAAAATAATTTTGGCAATTTCCAATTTTGTTTCGTTTAGGGACGGAGCCATTTTGTGAATCTGTTGTTAGGGTGAGGATTCCATTTGCCAGGGGTGTGGCCTCAGTGATCATGACATCTGATGGCATTGATGCAACCAGTTGGCAGGTCAACAAGGACAACCTTTCCTCGTCCGAGATTATGGATAGACACAGCCTTTTTGCTATTGAAAATCAACTTTTTAGTCTCTTTGGTTTATGACCTTTTTGCTCTGACATTTTGACCATAATTCTGATTTCAAATTTTAATTTCACAATAGTATTTTTGACTCTCCTGGTCATGACTTAAGCTTTGTTTTCATACATCTCTTCCCCTGTATGGTGATAGGTGACACAAATATAGGAAATGGCCTCCAAAAAGACCATAAGAGCCACACCAGGACCATCACTGGCCTTCCTGAAGGTAGGTCTCACCCAAGCAGCCTGACCACAAACTCCATAGGCAAGCTTTGGCTTGCATAGGCCCTAAATGATGCTTGGCTTTCAAAGTTCAAAAATATGATTTAAATATTCCAGAAGCATAAAACTGGCCAAAAACGTCCTTCAAAGGAGTTGTTTTGTAAAACTTCTGGCTTGGAGGGACAAGTAGAATCTTTATTCATGAATAATTTAGTTGAATAAACAAAAAGAGAATAAAAAATGGGAAAAAAGCAAAATATGACAAAAGCCTAGCTGAGACTTAACAACTTTGTCCTACTCCTTCTCATACATCTAGGGCTCCATCTCTGGCATCACGCATAGCTGTTACAGCATCATAAAGTAAATACATAATTGATTCCAGTAACATGGTAGAAAGATGGTGTTTTGCTGTGGAGTGGATGGGAAACATCACGATCTGTTCTAGTCCATACATATGTCCCATGGAAATTGCCAGGGGTCTGCTGCAAACCTACAAAACCTAGGTTATAATAGCCCTCAGAAGCAGCTCCTTGATGGCTTTAGCAAGACAGAATCTCTCATGGCTCAGAGATAAATCAGGTTGCCCTGTAAACCAAAGGTTGTTGATGCTAATGGTGACACCCATTTGTAGTGGATTGTTGACTAAGAGAAAGAAAGATTCTCTCTTGCTGAAATTTTTAGGGCTTCTTAGCACCACCATAACTCAGGTCTCATGGGCTTCTGGCTGGCCTATTCATTCAACGACAAAACGAATGTTCTAATATCTCTGCAACATAATTGATCAGAATCAAAGAAACTCTATAAAGAAATAAGACAATGTAGTTGGTTTCAGTGATTTGGAGAAAAAAAATTAACACTTTGTGAATGATCAGTTCAAGAAGAAAAAGGATAACACTTCCATATATGATTTCAGATTGTCAGTAATTGTGTGCCATGGTGTTACTGTACAAAGCATAGATTAGTGCCTGGTTAATAGTCTCTTATACATGAGCCCAGGCCTAGTCTGTGATTTGTCACAGCTAATGTTCCCGACAGATACATTTACATTGCCTAGTAAGTAAAGTTGTCAATAAAATTACTTCATATATACATTACTGGTCAAAAGTTTTAGAACACCTCAGTTTTTGTTTTTCATTTTTATGGAAATACAGGCAGTTTAATGTCTGAATGTTTCATGAATTCAAGGCATAGAACAAATAAACAATGGCAAATAAAAAATAAATCAAGGAATCATAAAGTGTAAAAGATTTTATTCAAATTTTTGATTCATCAAAGTAGCCACCTTTTGTTGATATCATAGCCAAATACACATGTGGCATCTTTTCTGTAAGGGAAATCAAATATTGGTCAGAAAGATCTTTCTAATATTGTTGCAGAAGTTCTCACAAATGTGTTGCACTTGCAGGTTGCTTTGCCTTTTACCCTTCTGTCCAGTTTATCCCAAACTAACTCAATGGGGATTGTCGGGATCTGGAAATTGTGCTGGCCATTCCATGTTTTGAAGTGTACCTTCTTGTTCTTTTCTTTTAATGTAGTTCTGATATAGCCTGGAGGTATGTTTTGGGTCTGTTTCTTGCTGTAGGATGAATCGTAAAGTATTGCATGGTACTGGAAAATACAGTGGTAACCCTTTTGATTCAGAATGGCAGTCACTACGTGCAAGTCACCAACTCTGCCTCTAGCAAAAGAACCCCAGACTATCACACTTCCTACTCCATATTTCACAGTTGGTATATATATATATATATATATATATATATATATATATATATATATATATATATATATATATATATATATATATATATATATATAGCATTTTTAACGTAGGTAGATCATTTTGACCTGGTCATTTTAAAAGTAGCTCGCAAGCCGAAAAAGTGTGGGCACCCCTGATCTAAACTAATATCAAATCTATGCTAAGTACTGTGAATAAATCAGAGGAACACAGAAAAAGGTTTGGGGTAGCCACCCCTCATACTTGAAGATATGGCTGAAGAAAAGAGAAAAAAATCATCAATAGGTCTTTACAGACTTGAGTCCAAAATGGAACTTATTCATTGCTATCAAGAGAGCATTTTTAAAGTTGGGTGGAGGAATTCATGTCATTGAGTTAGAAACTGGAAATGATGTAATCTGGCCTGGAACCAGAAGTAATGTTGATAGGCCCAGGTCCAACTTCCCTTGAATGGTCTCTAGGAAAAGAAGTCCAGTGTGGGATTACTATCTTTTGAGCCCATTAACTGCCTCCCATACGCATGTGTGTGACAGTATTAATAGTGAAGACATCAGTGGTATCTCCAGACTCTGTGAACTAATTTCAAGGTGATGTACTCCCAGAAGAGCATAGATAATGATGGGAAAGGGATCTCTGTATACCGAGATATGAGTTCTCTCGTATGTCACTTCTTGACAGCCTCAGTGACATATGAGTTAACTCATACCTTACATTTAAAGCGTTAAACACCTATGCTTGGGATGTTATTTTGATTGCATTCTTGACTGAACTATGTTTTACTTACTGTAATGCGACTGATAAACTCAACAGTAGAGTCATTAACTCTTCTGATCTTTTTTGGAATTGCCAGATTCTGTCTTATGACAAAAAGTACTTTTTAAATCTTTGCTATTACAGTTTGCACATCATTTTCCCTTTTTGTTTCTCAGCATTGTGCTTCTGTGTGTATTTCCTTTATTTGATTCTTTAGTTCAAGTTTCTTCATCCCTTTCCCTTTCTAATTTCTTTGCTGATATTTTTTTTTGTTTGTTTCGTTACTAGCTACTTTATTTTAGGCACATGTTCATGCTGACCACATAGTGCAGGTGAATGAAACAAGCACTTTTGAAGTGTACCTTCTTGTTCTTTTCTTTAAACGTAGTTCTGACGTATGTTTTGGGTCTGTTTCTTGCTGTAGGATGAATCGTAAGGTATTGCATGGTACTGGAAAATACAGTGGTAACCCTTTTGATTCAGAATGGCAGTCACTCCGTGCAAGTCACCAACTCTGCGTCTAGCAAAAGAACCCCAGACTATCACACTTTCTACTCCATATTTCACAGTTGGTGTAACACACTAAGGAATAATCAATTCACCAACTCGACAGCGTACAAACACCCTGCCTGATGAACTAAAGATTTTAAATTTGGATTCATCGGTCAATTAGACTTTCTTACAGTCTGCCGTAATCCACTGCTGGTGTTTCCAGGCCCTAATTTGTCTGTTAACAAATGGCTTTTTAACTGTTGTTCATCCTGTGAAACCTGCAGCACAAAGTCTCCTCTTTGCAGCAGAAGCTGAGACGTGCTTTTAATGACCACTGCTAAGCTGTGCTTGAAGCTGTTGTGCTGTAAGGCACTTATCATGCAAGCTGGTGACGTCAGAATCTTGTCTTCGAACTGGGTTATGAGCTTGGGTCTGCCAGATCTCTTCCTATGAGAGTTTCTTCCAGTTTCCAATTGCCTTTGGATTGTATAGGACACCATACTCACTGGCAGTTTGATTTTTATTTTTTTGCAGTTTTTCTAAATGAAAGGCCTACACTTCTAAGGATTATAATACTCTGTCTCATTTCATTTGTTAATTCCTGTTTTCTTTCCATTATCACTGGAATTTACACCTTTCTACAATGTAATATCATCCAAGTAGTGGTTCAGAGTGTGTAGTAACACAGTCTGTTCTAGCTCTGCTTTCTGGCAGACAGGGTTTTGAAGTAATCAACAGAAGTTGGGACACCTGTGCAGATTGTTTGCTTCAACTTGCAAGGCTTAATTTACTTTAACTGCTGCAGAATAACTGTAGGTTGTAACCTATTAGTTGTGCTCTGAAGAAGGCACATTTGTAATATTCTGAAATTTCCTTTTTTTCCTGTTTTTTCTAACCCAAACTTTAAATTTTAACCTCTGGCATTTCACTGCTTACCTTTTCACCATTTTAAGTCATTCATTGCATTTAACTCAATTAAATTTGAAGAGAAACTGTTAAAACTAAGTTGTTCTAAATTTTTTGACTGGTAGTACAGTAATCCCTCCTCGATCGCGGGGGTTGCATTCCAGACCCCCCCGCGATAGGTGAAAATCTGCGAAGTAGAAACCATATGTTTGTATGATTATTTTTATATATTTTAAGCCCTTATAAACTCTCCCACACTGTTTATAAATATTCCCCGCAGAGTTATACAGCATAATCCCTTTGTATTCTCTTAGATATTAGGTAAGATTCATTGAAATTATGTGTATAAACACACTGTTTATATACAGTAAAACCTAAATATTATTTTAAAGATATTAAGTGTCTCCGATATCACATATGTTACAGCCTTTACGATAGACAGGCCACCAGCAATAAATACGTACAATGCAAGAGAAATAGTATACAGTAAATGCATGTACAGTGACACTAAACGTACGTACATGTACTGTACGTACATGTACTGTAATTAGAAAATTAATTATGGTTACTCACCAACAATGACACGATGACTTGTCCGATAACGATGAGTTTAATTTTACTGCACAACAAAGGAGAGCGTTACAGCTCTTCCAAAGGAGCCTCTTCAGGCGATTGTGTAGCACTGCCGTTGTTCTTCTTCTGGCAGTCTTCAATCCAAATCCCTAAAGCAGATTCCATCCAGACTACTGCCTTATTACATCCACTTACAACTCGTTTTCCACCCTGGTTAATAGGACACTGCGGCCGTAGATCTTATATTCCTTTCCTACTTTTTAAATAAAAAGAATCGTAGCCTTCAACAAATCCAAAACGTTTACCTTTTTGGCAATCGTTAACCTCTTCCGTTTGCGCTTGGGCACGTCCCCTGAAGCAGTAGCAGATCGTTTTGGAGCCATAATGAAGGGCTTGACTATGCACAAAGATAAACACAAAAGAGCACAACTCTTTACACAGCGAAACACGTTGATGCTGAATGAGCGAGACAAGACTTCCTGGTTAACACTGCATTAAGCACACAGGAACTTAACTGCATGCTCTGATTGGTTAGCTTCTCACTCAGAAGAACTTAACTGCGTGCTCTGATTGGTTAGCTTCTCAGTCAGAAGAACTTAACTGCGTGCTCTGATTGGTTAGCTTCTCAGTCATCCGCCACTAGCGTCCCTTGTATGAAATCAACTGGGCAAACCAACTGAGGAAGCATGTACAGGAAGTAAAAAGACACATTGTCGGCAGAACCCGAAGCAGCGAAAAATCCGCGTATATATTTAGTTATGCTTTCATATAAAATCCTTGATAGAGTGAAGCCGCGAAAGTCGGATATAGCGAGGATTACTGTATATATATATGAAGACAGGAACATTCTCAAAGCATTTATTCAAACGGGAGCTGTCACTTAATACACGTAGCATGCAAGCAGTGATGAGGATGTCGTCCTGCACTTGCTTCCTTTCAGATAGATTTCCTGCACAAGAGAGGAGACAGAAAGTGAGTGTAAGGCCAGGTCATTGTCTGGTTTTAAATGTTCCCCACATCAATCATCATGCGATAGACACATTTTGCAGTAAGCCTGTGAACTTTCATACAACAAATCTCTGCCTGTGTTTACAGAGTTTCGGCACACAGCGCAGTTGGGGGATTGTCGTGGGTCTCAACAATTTCATTATATATATACTGTATCACATATCTATGAGCTGCTTCTCACCACTGAGAGGACGTGGCGAATGTTTGCCGACTGTCTGACCAATCATAAGTGTTACCTGGTAGGTGACCACTAATAATCAGAATGTAATTCAGAATTAAAACATATATATATATATATATATACACATATACAGTGGAACCTCGGTTTACGAGTAACTTGGTTTATGAGTGTTTTGCAAGACGAGCAAAAATTTGTAATAAATTTTGACTTGATAAATGAGCGATGTCTTGCAATACGAGTAGTATGGATACACTTTGTCTGGTGAGCATCATGTGATCACAACTGAGCTGATGGTTCTTCTCTCTCTCTCTCCTTATCTCGCTCACTCGCCCAGCGCGTCTCTCTCTCTCTCCTTATCTCGCTCGCTCGCTCGCCCAGCGCGTCTCTCTCTCTCTCTCTCTCTCTGACAATCGTCTCCTATTCTCCGTCTGAGTCTCTGTGCCTCACTCATATAGTCAACATCCGTACGAGCGTATACTGTTTACTACAGCATTGTGACTGTGTGTGTGCGCTGTGAAGTGTGAGTCCCCATCTTGCTCCCCAAAACACGAAGCTGAGTCTCAGTACTTTAACACCAGCTTTATTCAGCTTGAAACAGCAACAGCGCTGTTATTTATTGTAGCGGGATCTTTATAATGTTCCTTGTATGACCCATTGACGACAGGTGCTTATAGCATGTCTGCGATCTTTTTGGATGCTCTTATACGGCGAACTGCTACAGTGCTGGGAGACTGCGATTGCTTTGGGACGCTCTTCCGCGTGTCGTCCCGTTGGGTAGAATCTCACATGAGTTTAGAAACTCACACCAGCCATGATTCTTTTTAAAGGTAAAGTGCAGGTTAATTTGTATTATGTATTTTACTTTATATTTTGTATTAATCATTTTTATATGAATAGTTTTGGGTTGTGGAATGAATCATCTGAGTTTCTATTATTTCTTAAGGGGAAATTCGCTTTGATATACGAGTGCTTTGGATTGCAAGCACGTTTCCGGAACAAATTATGCTCACAAACCGAGGTTCCACTGTATATATATATTGTGGGGTACAGCCCGGACACAGACAGGTAGACATGTTCTTTCTCCACACACGTGTTTATTTACACTATTTACAAATGCACAACCCAGTGCCGCAGCACCAATCACCCCTTAAAGTCCTGGCCGCACAACAATGCCTTGCTCAGTCCTCAGACCGCATCCACTCCTCTCCTCTGAGCTCCATCCACTTCCACCCGACTCTTGCTATCAACTGGAGGGAGGCGGTCTCTTTTATGCACGCCCGGATGGGCTCCAGGTGCTTCCTGAGGAGCTTCCCCCATGTGGCGGAAGCACCAACTGTGTGCCGAAAGTCCTCCGGGTGTTCTTGCTCCTCTTCCCCGTGTGGTGTGCCTCCCAAGGCACTGGGGCGCCCTCTGGCGGTGACCACGGGCCCCTACAGGGTTGGGCTTCCAAGCCCCCAACCCGTGGCCCCCAAAGGAGTACGTGATCCCAGATGGGCGTACACCCACTTCCGGTCCCTCTGGCATCCTTGACAATATATATACAGTCATGTGCATTTGGGGAACAACTTAAGGGATTGGTTGATTGTCACTTCCGAAGTCACTCCACCAGAGCCTGTCTCTTCCTCCTAGGAACCATCAAAACCGGAAACAAAGCCATCTTGAACAAACCACATGAGCTTGCAAAAAAGTCCCAAGTAATTTGCACCTAACACGCATCTTTTTGTGCCTTTTGCGCTATTTCAAAATACAGGTTTTGCCTTTGAGGTACCTCAGAATAATCATCATCAATAGTACAATACCAGCAAACCACACGCACATACTCAAATATATTCAGTATATATATATATATATATATATATATATATATATATATAATAGTATATATATATATATATATATATATATATATATATATATTGTACTAGTTTGCTGGATGATTATTCTGAGAAGGCACGGAGGTAAGAATTTCATTGTGACACATCAATAAACTTGAAACTGAACTATATGTGCATTTCATTCCTTTGTGATGTGTGTGGTCATTCATTCTACTTAACCCATTCAACTGGTAATAAAGAAAGGAACCTGAGATAAAACCCTGGGGAACCAAAAAATACGCAAGGCCTACTTCCTTCTTCGGTTCTCACTGTTACAGAAGACTTTTTCTATATGTAACAGAAATCCCCTTTCCTTGCATGGCTGCCCAGTGGAAACCTTTCCAGTATGCAGTTAGGTACCTTCCCTTGTACAGAACACCTACCTGTAGAGTATCTGTCAGCAAGGCATGTTCAAATCTAACATTAAAATTAAGGATAAAGGTCAACATTGTTTAAACTGCATTTTAAAAGTCACATTCTAATATTTTTCTTATGACTTCATTATTCTCTTACCCCCAGTCAGTTGACAACCTTTTTCTTTTTTAGCACTGTGCTGTTTATCTCAACTGGACTGTCATCTCTTAATATCTGCATTCAATGCGTAACTCAATTCATCTTGTAAATAAAACATGAATAGCAAATGTAACACAGTGTGATAAAGACATGAAGCATAGTAAATTCATTGATGGGTCCTTAGCATTTGTTGACAATATCTATCCTTAATTATGCTCTATGATAAGCATATGATTTACTCACAATCTCATCAATCAGCATTTGCTTCCCATGTTCTTAAAGAATCTGCAGATCCACCTATATTTATGTGGGATCTTGAGATACTTCTTTTCTTCCCGTTTCCATACAATGTACAGTACTGCGAAGTTAATCGGCTACTCTATGTTGGTCTATGTTGAGTGATTGCACTCTACAATGGAAAAACATCCTACCCAGGGTCTTATTCCCAGGGTACAAATAAACAGATACAGAAATCGACAAATCCATCTGTTTTCTAACCAAGGCATATTCATGACTGCCTGTGGGATGGGAAACTTGAAAACCTGGAGAAAACGCCAAGTAATCACAAGAAAGTGGAAAAACTTACATACAGAGTAGAGAGGGGCTGAAGGTGCTAGATAGATAGATAGATAGATAGATAGATAGATAGATAGATAGATAGATAGATAGATATGACATTTTTGTATGCTGTGACCACATGCAAATGCCACACTAACAGTGACTGGGCCATAAATCACAGTCAGCCAGTAGAACTATCCATGCACCAGCAAGTTACTATATTTTTTGCAACTCAGTTAATTTGTTTAAAAAGAAATGAAACACTAACCATAATATTTCTTTATATGTAATATTGATACATAGTGAAAGTTCTTCATTTTGTAAAGATGAAAGGTAAATAATTACCTTCCTGGCTGGCACGAATAATGTTGAGTTGAATATTACATAACTTCTATTTACTCTAAAACAATGTTCAACCTGTAGAACAAATACATTTTATATCAAGGGCTTTAAAGAAAAAGGGGATATACAAAAGATGGATGTACTTTCTGTAAATGACATTTCACAAACTAATTTCCGCAGAAACACATTTTTCTAAATATACTTGTGAACTGCACAGCGGAGCTCAGAAATCCTTGTACTAAGAATAGTTACTTCTTCATTTTGTTCTGTTTCATTTTTAAGCTTTGTATAAGGATATCACTTATACAGCTGTTTGTTTTTTTTAGTTTAATTTTATTGAAACTATTCCACTAAAACAAAATGCCTTCCAAATTAAGGAATTTCTTCCTGCATGGGCTGAAACAAATTACAGCTTGTCTTTGGCATACTCTGGTTGTTTGGTTTTGTTTCTTGTCTTTGGTATTCATGTCATAAAAAACAGTCATTAAAAGGCTTTTCTTGGTGTAATTTAGTGTGGCAATGGAAAATGAAAGGCAGACTTGCAATTTCTGTATTAGTTGCTCATAAAGTGCATTATATGTGTAATTCTAGAAAGGTACCCCTGTAAAATACAATGAGAGTCTTCTAGGTACTATGGAGATACCATACTGGCTTCAAACAAATCCATAGTGTGCCTGGACAAAAACCAAATACATGTAACATCTTTTGTTTGGATCAGGGTACTCAACTCTGGTCCTGGAGGTCTGCAGTGCTTGCAGGTTTTCACCCCAACCTATTTCGTAATTAGAAGCCAGACCTAGCAGATAATGAAATATATGTATTGTTAGTACTTTCATTCTTCCAAAACATGTCTTTATCACATTGCAGATTTTTCTTTTTCTGAGAACATCAACCATGTGTTTTGTGGTCCAGAACAGACCTCTTAGTCCTTTCCTTCTTTGTTATTTATTACTTACTTCAAAACACCTTACTAAAATAAATATTTCAGGTACACAGGTTTAAATGGTAGCAAGCTAGCTGAAGAGCTGCTGGTTCCTTTGTCATTTACACCTCATTATTAACTGATGGCTGCTTAAGGAAACAGGCAACAATTAAAACCTCAATGCAGCTGTTTAAAAATAAAATAAGCAATTAAGGGTTCCAACTCCTAACAAACAAGTTAACTAAAACTAATTAAAAAAACAAAAAAACATATTGCTTTAGTAGTAAATAAATTGGTTCTTATTAAAAATTGGTTAAAGCAAAAACCTGAAGCCACTGTGGACCTTCAGGACTGGAGTACCCCAGTCTAAATGTTACCATGGCATTCACAAATACAGGTCAAATTCCGTTACAACGAAGTGCCAGGGACCTAAAAAATATTTCGTTGTAATGAAAATTTCATAGTAATGAGATTCTGTATTTGTCACTATAGTGCTTTCTTTAACTTGCGTCCAGAAGTTTCATGTTAATTTTCATCTCCTCCTCTCTGCAAGTTATACTGACCAGAATTTTTCTCAGCATTTCCTTGGGATAATACACTTTCAGGATGAAAATGATCCAATGGCTGAAGCACTTCAGTGCAATTGGGTGAGGGAACTCAATGCAAACATTATCTAAATGTGGAAGCATGCTGGGGGCAGCACAGTAATCAATCAGAAGCAAAATCTTCCTTTTCTTCTTCTTCATATCCTTGTCAAGTTGTCACCGCCAGTTTCCCAAAATGTTTTGAGTCATCCAAGCTTGTTGATTTGTTTCATACTTGCATGGAAGGAATGTAACGTGCTTAAAACACCGAGGATTGGTCGACTTACCAATGATAAGAGGAATAACTTTGTGGCCGCCAGTTGAATTGCAGCGAAGTAGAGCTGTTAACTTTTGTTGTAGATTTTTTTCCTCCTTGGCATGGATCACCTTTGAGTGCTAAAGTGCGATGCAGTAGCAGCTGGTGGAAGATTCCAGTGTCATCAGCATTGTAGATGTCTTCAGGCTCATAAGCTGAAATGATTTTCCTAATTTCATCTGCATACCATTCGTTTGGTTTTTCAATTGGAACTTCAGATTCTTCTCCACAGATTGCTTTGGCTGCAATTCCAAAATGATCCCAAAAGTGAATTAGCCAACCCCAGCTGGCAGTAAAATCTTCAGGGCCCAAGGAGATAGACAGTGACTTTGCTTTTTCTTGAATGAGTGGCAAACTAATAGGAATGTTTCTTGAACAAGCATCACTGAACCACATAAAAACTGCCATTTGGACATCTTCGAATGCAGCAGTTTGCATATGCTTCCACTAAGGCCGAAGGTTTGCACCCCAAGATTTTTGTTCTATTTTTGCTCGATCTTTCAAGAAAGTTGTCAGTGTCAATGGCAAAATTCTGAATTCACTGGCAACATCTTTTTTCTTTTTGTTGGAATCGAGAGCCTCAAAAATTTCAAGTTTTTTTTCTACTGTGAACTGTTTTCATTTTTTTTTTGTGTCTGCTATTTCTATAGGGTGGTCCAGATCTAATTATGCAATTGTTATTACGCTATAACTTATTAAGTTTATTACATAGAAAATCACCAAAAAAAGCGCAGACCATTGAGAAGTGTGCAAACTGACGACACGAAAAATCGTCTTTGCGCCGAACTAGAATCGTCCCCGCATAAATCAAAGTCATCCAGACGATCTGGATCTGCATAATTAGATCTGGACCACCCTGTATAGGAAATTGACAATGAGTTAAATTCCAATGGATGTTTTTCAAATGTTGACGAGCAGTAAGCAGAAGGTATCACTGAAAACTACAGAAAACAAACACAGTAAAAAAACAGTATGAGGAAAGTTCGAAGAAAGAGAAAAATGTACTATGTTTCTGTTCGGGGATCGTTGTGCACAACTGAGCTGCAACCTCAGAACTAACTGCTCTGTGGATGATTCATTCCTTTGACTGCTCTGTGGGTGATTTATTCAGACATTTCAAGGTCTTTTGGGCACTTCGTTGTAATGAAAGTATCTGCTGAATGTATTTTGTAGTAACAAGATTTTTATAGACTGTCTTGTGGGGAAACTGTCAGGACAATAAAAATACTTTGTTGTAATGAAAATTTCATTGTAACAGAATTTGACCTGTATATAGATTTACTGCAGCCTATTGCAGTTGAAATGGTATTGAAGAAGAAAGGGTATTGAAACAGAACTGCTAGATGAGGGACAGGGCTTATACCATTGAAACTATCTTCCCTCTGGTTACTGTAAATAAAATAAGACTATAGCAGAAAGTAGTCATAAGTCAAGAGATTAATACCTGGAATGCAAAACTGGTGTTCTGATAGTGTGACATTTGTTATTTTGAGATGTCACTTCTTTTTCCCTTACTATGGCGATTAAACCGGGTAGTCTCATTAGACATCAACCCTCTTTGCGTCTCTCAGTTCTTATATTTTACAGTATGTAATGTAAATGATTGTTCACTAGGCTGTAATAACTGCAGTTTCATGTAGAAATGTTCACATTTCCCATATTCCTGATTGACCTCTTCAAGTGAGTTAACCAGAAGGCTACCCATCTGGATAAATTTATTTCAGTCATCCACTTAATTTCCAGTGAATCTCCATCATGATGTAATTTACAAAAAAAATGCTCCTCATGTTGAAACTCAAAAGGCCAGGGAAAATATTTTTTCACGATTTATTCACTTAAAAATTATAACATGCGCTTTATGTTTATATCCCCAGCACTCAGCCAATAACATTCTGAAAACTGGAAATTGTATTGACCTTTATATTAACCCATTCACAGTTACCAGAAATATGGACCGCAGTATGTCATCATGTCATTCATAAAGAGGACAGAATGTACATTGCCTCATGATGAAAAAGGGTTTCCTCTTAGACTACAGCTGCAACTGGTTCCACTATCTGGTTACTCAAGGATGATTGTGTAAGCTACGAGTGATGTAATGGAGGGTTCTCCAAAGTTTTCAAGTAGTCAGCAACATGGTGAGCTTTTTTTGTTCAATTACAAATGTTGCTTATCTAGGATAGACGTGGGAGGATGTTTTGAGGTTGGGGTTTTGAATTTCAGTGCAGCCGTACTGACAAAAAGGAAGTTATTTTTGGTGTTCAGCACAATACTTGGTAAAACAAAAATTACACTTCACGTTTTTGTTATATAGCTAACAAAGAAATGGTGAAATATACCAATAATAAGATCTAGGGCCATACTGTATTTGGAATTCATTCATCCATCCATTAATTTTCAATTCCACTTATTCTGAGCAGGGATTCAGGAAGCTGAAGTATTGGCGATTCATTTTAAGTTGTGAACCTTTAATTCTCTGTGTTTATATATATATATATATATATATATATATATATATATATATATATATATATATATACCCATTATGATCTATCTATCTATCTATTAAGCTAGCGTTAAGAAGTAATTATTAAAGCTGACTAATTAATCACAGGGTTTGGTGAGATTAATAATGACTAATTATATTTCATTTTAATTTGTTCAAAGGAAGCAATAATGAAAACATAATCTTCAACTCTAAAAATATTGAATTTGTTGAAATGCAAGGGCAAAAACAAAAAAATTAACACTATTTATTAGCACTATGACACCTTACAAAAAAATGAGACACAGGCTATATGTATAGATTTGCTTAGGCTAGGGCTCTCACACTCGGCTCTTTTTTATTCTGCTTGAGACCCTGAAATGCCCTAAAGAAAGGAATTAAAATTAGACGTACATCAAATGTACAAAAGGCAGGTAACTGCTTCACTCCCATGATCCAATGTGATTAGCATGATTATCGGATCATTTTAATCTGTTCACAGTTAACATCACCAGATTCAAAGTACACATGAATTGAAAAGTGTAAAAAAAGCATAAACAAGGTAAAAAAGTTCACAAAAAATTTTGCTGCAGCAAGAAATTAAATCGCCAACACATTTATAATACGGCATCTAGCACTTTTGCCTTATAAAATACCCAATACAGGAATCAAAGTAAGAGGGAGCACAGGTTTTATAAAAGTTGGGGCTGAGTTATATTGTAGTGTTATAAGACTTTATAATCTTTTGTAATTGTCCAAGGCGGGCACATAATTATTAGGTACTGAAAAAAAGTGAAGAAGCTTCAAAGGGAGTTAATAACATTAAAACTTTAACATGTGAAAGATTTTAAAGTTATTAGGTAAAAATAGCTATGGTTTAGCCAGGGTCTTATTTTGTGATTGTTTTTATTTTTGTATTGCCTTATTTTTATGTAGTATTCTCCTGGGGGGTATTTTTCGTATGTGGATTACTCGTTTAGCCAGATGTAATTGTTGATGATTTGGCATGATCCTGGATCTGTCGGTTTTTCGAAACTCTTGCTGGATGTGTTGTCATAGCACCACATCCAAATCCTCAAACCTGCTCGGAGTAGGTTTGTTATATGTAAACAAGGATTAGCTCACACACTTAATCAGCTTCCGTGCATGGAATTCATTCAGTTATAGCTTCGTCGTTCAAGAATGAGCGACCAATTGCTATCGGTGTGCAAATTATAAGATGAGAATTTCATATAGAGAGGCTTTTGCGTGATTAGCAAGATCCTTTATTGCTCCCGGAGGAAATTCTTTTCGAAAGATACCGCTTTAGCCGAGAGGGGATATTGTACCTCAAAGATTTATTAGCACCTTATATTTGAAGTCAAACTAGGCGAAGTCGGGCTCTCACAACCACACAGATTTGCTTTGAAAAGCGGTACTTTTTTTATATACTGTAGGTAATGTGGAAAATCTATCTAAAAGTGCAGTTTGCCAGGCAATTTGTAAAGTCTGTTTGTCTCTGAAATATTTCCTTTGGGTTTTCATAATGTTTCCTGGACACCTGAGTGTGTGCAGACAATAAAAGAGGCATTTTATGCCATTGCAGGTAGGTAATACACAGGCAAAAACGCCCACAGTTCCATAAAGAATCTTACAATCAGCCTAACATTCTCATTACCCAGGATTTCCAATTGTGGTTGGGGCACAGGGGACTGATCAGAGTGGAGTTTGATCAGACACAGGTTCTAGAGATATGACATTCCCTTCTACTGACCCAACAAAAAAGAACATACCTATGGCACACATTGAGGACAAATATATGCAATGACCATCCTTTACCTGAAATGAAGTGACCATCCTGCCTGGTTCTGAGGAGGAGCTTCCCCCTGGAATGCCCTCAGAAACAGGGCAATGGGCATTTTGCTGGAGAGCCAACTCTTCTGCAGGGGTTAGGTCTGGACCACGTGGACCTCCAGCTGTTTTTTGCTCGTCTGCCTTCTTATTAGCTTTAAAATTAAGGTTTTTTATATTATATATGATTCTTTATGTCAACAATTCTTTAAAGAGTTATATACCAATATTTCCCAGTTTGAAGTAAATTCTTGTACTTCACTTTAACCTGTTCCCATGTTCTCCTTGTGCTCACGTTTGATCTGGAACTGTGACATATTAAATAATAGTTAATCTGACACATAGGAAATAAAACGCTGCATTCAGTAAGTACTAATGCACACGCGTTTAATTTGTCGGTCATTTTTTGCCAGCCGTCTTTTGTGGTTTGGGCTGCTTTTGCAGTGTTATCCCTTGTGCTTATTAAATATTGAAATCCTTCGAGTAACGCTAACATACACATACACACACCCCCCAAACACACACAGCTTTGCCCGTTCTTTCGTCATTTTGTTGCAGCCTATCAAAGACTTACTGATCATGTTTTCTAGATTCAATATATATGGGCTTTTCACTCAGCGCATGCGCACGCAATCATCTCGGATGATTAGATCCAGCTAAACTAATCTGCTACATGGCTGCGTTTGAATAACTGACTTCTCCTGGATGAGTTTCACTGGCATTAACTCATCCAAGATGAGGCATCTAATCTGGGATGATTTAAGCGATGTACGAAAAATACCACCCTGTTCATCAATAATTTTGAAATATTGTGTTTGTCTATCTTTTATTTTGATTTGGTGTTTTATCTGTCTTGTATTAAATGTTGAGGCAAAAGGGAAGTGATCCCATCTCCCTGGCAGTACCTCCATTACTACAGTAGACATATATGCCATATATAAAGTATATATATATAGAGAGAGAGAGAGAGAGGGAGAGAGAGCCTGTGGTGTCTCAAACTAGTGCTGAGGCTTAAACTTTCGCTTACACAATGCCAGTTTGTCTTTTTGAATTCCTCTTTTATAAGTTTCTTAATTTTGATTTTTTTTAATTTAAATACTTGCTCTTCATCTGCGTTTCTGATTTTTCATTTTTTATTTGCTCTAGGGTTGACAATTAGAATTAACATTTCGTGACCGCTAGTTCATCTTTGAAATAGCTTATTTTGTTTTTTAACACTTTTTGGAATAAACTTTATTGTTATTAGTATATGACCCTCTGTTTTGCTCTTAGTGCCAGGGGTTTATATGGTTGTTCTCTCCCTTTTGAGATGGCGGGAGACAGGCCTAATTTTGAGCTTTAGGGCCAGGCTTAGTTTTTGAGTTTTGAGACCTACTTTTAGTTGTGAACCTTTTTTGAAGTTTTGTGGGCTCAAACCCATAAAAAGTAAGGGATCATTTGACAATCTATACCTAGATTGGTTGCAAAGGCATGTATTGAGTCACTAAGGGCTACACAGCAAGAAGAATGTAATGTGGAAAATGTGCAGGGATTTAGCATAGCAGTCTTATGGTTGAGTCTGCTAGGGCTTGCTTCACACACCTGATTCAATGAACACCTGCCATTTCCACTAACTCATAAAGAATGTACACCAACAATACAGTGCATGAAATAGCAGCTAAAAGTAAAGAAAAAGTAAGGTGCTAAAAATGTAAACAATGAAGTTACCTAAAAAAACACAAAAACAGCAGTATTGTGTTTCAAAATGATAATGGTCCTTCTTAAAAACTAGGACAAAAATGTTTCTAGGTGTCCTTTCCTAGTTGAAAAATTAGCCACCATGATGCCATATAATAACTCACATGACCAGGCACCTGGGGCCTCATGTATAAACGGTGCGTACGCACAGAAATGTTGCGTAAAAACTTTTCCCTGTTCAAATCGTGATGTATAAAACCTACACTTGGCGTAAAGCCACGCACTTTTCCACGGTACCTCATGCCTTGTCGTACGCAAGTTCTCCACTCGGTTTTGCAAACTGGCGCCACCCAGCGTCAAAGCAGTGCTACTGTTCTTGTGTGGTTACTCATTATTTTCATGACGCGGCTTTATAAATACACAGAAACTAACCGCATATTGTTTATTAGTGTAATGCATCTGATTGTAATTAACTTGTAACAATATAATGGTCCAGGGAACAGCCATAGTATTCCAAATGCCATAACTGCTTTAGCGTTGTTACTCTCACTTCTCCTTCTTCTTCTTCTTTCAGCTCCTCCCGTTAGGAGTTGCCACAGCGGATCATCTTTTTCCATATTTCTCTCACTGCACCACTCGGAGTATTTATATCACTGTATCTGAGTGTGAATCACAGCAGCAGCTGATCGGAAAGAGAATTATCGGTATACGGCATTAAGCACACGCTGTCTCTGCCACGGCAAAATGTTTCAAAGCCTTTCCTGTACGGACCTCGGTTCAAAACAGTTTAATCCCAAGAACTTTAAATGCAGCCAATCAAGTGCTCCTTATAGAACTGTTTGTACTTATAAGTACAATCACCCCACTGTAAACTTGCACTACAGTTATAATATCTCACAACCTGAGCCACTTTATAAAGCGCGTATTTACATATGATGACGATATCATTTTTAAGGTGAAATGCAGCAAAATATGTTTGTTAAATTATATACAGATAAAACTTTAACTTCATTTAAATAATCTATATTCTTCACTGGGAGTGTCTTTAAGGATAGAATAATTAAACATGTACTACGAAGATATTTCAATGTTCTTTAAACGTTTTGAAGAATCGGCGCTAAGCTTACAGATGGCTTAATGTCTATTACAGAGCTGATTGTATGGCGATCGGTTACTTGGGGAAAGAAAGCAATGACGGCTACGCCAATATATATTGAATATAAAACAGAAAGATAAAATAACAACACAGCTAAAAACGCAGCGACAAATTTCAGCAAAAGTTAAATGCTTGTGTCATGAGCACGAGGCGGCTAGTGTCTGCAACATACGTGGCCATCCACCGTGCATGACATTGGCGGCGAAGGAGCCACCGATTCTTCCTCTGCCCAGTGCTACCACAAGCTTAGAGCCGCCCCTGAGTACTGCTGCAATAAATTATTTCATCGAAGTGAAACACATGTTTAATAATGTGCTTTAACTCTTATCATCATGAAAATGATATCACGTATACATCTCAGTATTTTAGTTATTCAGAGAGCTGTAATATCACAAATGTAATGGATTCTGTGTCCAGTTGGAGGAAGAGAGCCGGTTTAAGAAGCAAGTAGTGATTCACACACATAGAGCACATACGAGTAGAAGATCAAATACAAAAAAAAGCATTTAACGTGCTACTTTAATTACGATGTGATTTTAGAAACTGGTTAATTAAACAATTTTAAGATGAATTTTATGATGTTCTACTTTAATGACAAAATAAACTACGTGATTAAAGTGGAAATGTCGAGATTGAAGTGGACATTTCGTGCTTTTTCCCCACCGTGTGGCTTTTTTCTCTGTACCCTAATAAGCTTTCATATGACACTCAGACAGTGGGCTTACAACTCGGCTTTCCACGGCGACTTTGATATGTGACTTCTTTTTATTTCCGGCACTGTGCGATTTTGTGGATGTGAGCTTTCATGTTTCTCCAACACGCTATGCCACTCGATCAACTTCCTTTGTTTGATTATACCACGGCTTATTTGAACAAATAGTATGTTTTTCCTTTGCCTCCACTTGGTATTCGCTGAAATTCTTATGTTTCCCCCCGTGCTTTTCCCATTGTCTTTTCACAGAAGGCTGCGCTTAAGGGCGATTTATATTGATTTGCATATTCAAATAGGCGTAATTCTGGGAGGAGTTGGGGCGTTACATAATCGCGCTGCACAGCGTTAGTTTTCACGCTGATCGGGATTTATGTAGCGGAAGAACGTGGAAGTTGGAGTACGCAGAGATTCCTGCATCTGGATATTTCTGTGCGTAAGCACATTTCGGCTTTTGTGCTTACGCCATGTTATAGTGCGAGTTCTACGCACGGCGTTATAGATGAGGCCCCTGATGTTATGACTTTGTGGTAATCTTAGTTCCCAGAGCTAATCCCAGCTAGAATAAACAACCTAAAAAGAAAGCAGTAAAATGCATGCAATGCTGTGTGTATACAAGCTGTGCCACGTTTGTTATAAGTTGTAACCTGTTGTGATTTTTTTAGATTTGAGAAACGAAAGGCAAGAATTAAGGATTAGAATTCTCAGATTAGGAGATGAAAGAAACAAAAGCGGACAAGCAAAAAGACATTGTTACCTTTACACAAGGTAAATTGAAAAACGTATGCGAAAACCTGGAAAAATGTGTCAATAAATTAAGCAATTTTAGAAACCAAAAAGACTTTTTCTAAATAAACTGGTATGCACAATGTTGTATTTTTAGAGAAATTCACAAAGATAGGATGCGCTGCCTTCTTAAATAATGATCTCACAATGACACAACACCAGCAACGATGTAGTAATAAAAGGCGTCATTGCCATGCATAATAGTCTAGCATGGAATGGCTAATCTAAATCATGAGTGTCTAAACAAAAAACTAAATAAGTATTAGAAAAACAAGACATTTAACTTCAGAATGGCTGAAAATAATCGGTAATGGAAAACTACTGAAAATAGTGACAGCTTTCTGCTTTTACAAATTACTAGTGTGACAGGTGTCTGGTCACACTTACAGGTAATCTAACTTAGACACCATTTAAATATCCGACTACGCCACCCAGTTTTATTAAGTGACTGGGAACTCCTGAAATTTACCAATAATAGCACACAGGTTTCTTTAAATTGGACGGTGAGTAAACACACAATGAAAGACACAAGAGTAATTTCAGGAAAAGCAAAACTAACTTCTATTACACCAGACAATAATAAGTACATTAAAAAGATAAATGAACATAAACAAAATCTAACAATATCAGGAAGGAATTTCCTTTTTTAAAAAGGAAAACACACAGTCCACACTCTAAAAGTCCATTAAAAACAAGGATTGAAGGATACAACCTTTAGTGGTGCAAAGTCCAGTTTGTACACTGTGTTACCCCAATAATTAATCGTCCAACTGTCCACCGATGCACTCTGTTCACTGGACACTCGTTTCCCAACAAAAGTTTTGTTAGATCGTGGAATCCCTGTCAGCGTCTCCTCATCGTTCTTTTTCTCCACTCTGGGCTCCTTGTGTTGCTGTGACCTAGGAACGCCTCACTTTTTGTCTGCCAACTTTGCTTGGTCCTTTCATGCAGTTTTCCTCTATCACTGGACCTACAACCGTCTTTGTGTGGAGCTGTCTCTTCCTCCCTTGGGGTTAAGTGTTGCCGTCCATGTCTCTTACGCTGCACCAGCCACGTACCCCAGTCTGCCAGTGAGCCCCTGTGCTCTCTGCGAGTCTTGGCAGCATTCTCAGTGGACTGTCCCTCCTTCAGTTCCTGCCATTATCAGTTCTGGACAAACGGATTAAACAATGGCACATCTAAATTTCCTGGGTTTAACAATTAATGAAAACACAAGTTAACAAAATGTATTGTTACCAACCATTAATGAGTACAGATCTGGGGCCTCATGTATGAACGGTGCGTACGCACAGAAATGTTGCGTAAGAACGTTTCCACGTTTAAATCGCGATGTATAAAACCTACACTTGGCGCAAAGCCACGCATTTTTCCACAGTACCTCATACCCTGTCGTATGCAAGTTCTCCACTCGGTTTTGCAGACTGGCGGCACCCAGCGTCAAAGCAGTGCTACTGTTCCTGTTTGGTTACCCTTTATTTCTTAGAACCACATTTCTCACGCAGCTTTATAAATACACTGAAACTAACCGCATATTGTTTATTAATGTAATGCATCTGATTGTAGATTACCTGTAACAATATAATGGCCCAGGGAATAGCCATAGTATTCCAAATACCATAACTGCTTTAGCGTTGTTACTCTCACTGCACCATCTTCTTCTTTTTCTTCTTTCAGCTGCTCCCTTTAAGGGTTGCCACAGCAGATCATCTTTTTCCATATTACTCTCACTGCACCACTCAGAGTATTTATATCACTGTATCTGAGTGGGGAATCACAGCAGCAGCTGATCGGAAACAGAATTATCGGTATACAGCTTCAAGCACACCCTGCCAAAGCCATGGCAAAATGTTTCAAAGCCTTTCCTGTATGGACTTTCGGAAACTGAATTATCGGTATACAGCTTCAAGCACACCCTGCCAAAGCCACAGCTAAATGTTTCAAAGCCTTTCCTGTATGGACTTTGCGGTTCAGAAACAGTTTCATCCCAAGAACTATAAATGCACTCAACCAATTGCTCCTTGTAGAACTGTTTGTACTTATAAGTACAATTACCCCACTGTACACTTGCACTACAGTTATAATATTGCACAATCTGCGCCACTTTATAAAGAGCGCATTTACATATGATGACTATATAATTTTTAAGATGAAATGCAGTAAAATATGTTGATTATATTATACAGATAAAACTTTAACTTCATTTAAATAATCTGTATTGTTAATAATTAAACATGTGAGGACACGGTGCCACAGCGCTAGAAAGTTCACGTATTGTTCCTGCTTCGTGCTGTATATTTGCTGAGGCTGGCGCCACACTGGAAGGATAGACGGATAGAATAATTAAACACGTACTATGAAGATATTTCAATGTTCCTTAAAAGTTTTGAAGAATTGTTATTGTAATCTTACAGATGGCTTAATGTCTATTACAGAGCTGATTGTGTGGCGATTGGGTATTTGGGGAAAGAAAAGTAAGGACAGGAATTGGAGGTTAGTACGTTTGAAAGAGACAGTACTGCTACAATAAATTATTTCATCGAAGGTCATGCATGGTGCAGCAGCATCTTGTGTGAGACATGAACAATCACTGTGCCATCATGTTCCCATGTTTAATAACATGCTTTCATTCCAATCGTCATGAAAATGATATCACGTATACATCTCAGTATTTTAATTATTCAGAGAGCTGTAATATCACGAATGTAATGGATTCTGTGTCCTGTCGTAGAAAGAGAAATAACGGAAGCACGTAGTGATTCACACACAGAGAGCACATTGAAGATCAAATATAAAACAAAGCATTTAACATACTACTTTAGTTACGATGGAATTTGAGAAACTAGTAAATTAAATGAATTTAAGATGAAGTTTATGATGTTCTACCTACTTTAATGACAAAATAAAGTTTAAAGTTGACATTTCGTGCTTTTTTCCCACTGTGTGCCTATTTTGTTTTGTCTGTACCCTAATAAGCTCAGTCGGTGGGCTACAACTTGCCTTTTCATGGCGACTTTGATTTTATTGCAATCATTCCATACAATTAGATCCATTTTTACAAAAAATAGGATTAAAAACAAATCAACCCCCACCCCTAAAAATGTTTTACTTTAATGACAAAATAAACTATGTGATTAAAGTAGAAATTTCAAGATTAAAGTTGACATTTCGAGCTTTTTTCACACTGTGTCCCTGTTTTTTTTTCTTTTCTCTGTTCTCAAGCTTTCATATGACACGCAGACGGTGGGCTAAGACTCGCCTTTTCACAGCGACTTTGATATGTGACAACTTCTTTTTTATTTTGGCACTGTGTGACTTTGTGAAGTTGAGCTTTCGAGTTTCTCCGACATGCTATGTCACTCGATCAACTTCCTTTTGTTGATTATACCACTGTTTAAATCAACAAATAGTATGCTTTTCCTTTGTCTTTGTGTGGTATTCGCTGAAATTCTTATAATTTCCCCCTTGCTTTTCCCATTGTCTTTTCACAGAACGCTGAGCTTAAGGGCTATTTATATTGATTTGCATATTCAAAGAGGCATAATTGTGGGAGGAATTGGGGCAGGACAGCCCGCGCGTGCACGAGTGTTACTTTTCACGCTGACTGGGATTTATGGAGGGGAAGAACGCGGAAGTTGGAGTATGCACAGATTCCTGCATCTGGATTTTTCTGTGCATAAGCACATTTCGGCTTTTGTGCTTACGTCATATTATAGTGCGAATTCTACGCTCAGCTTTATGCATGACATCCCTGCTTATTAGAAGCCAATATTGTCAAACATGTTAATTTTCAAGTCAGGTAAATACAGACATCCTTCAAGGAAGGAGCAGTTCTGTTATCACAACTTGGTATTGTAAAAACTTCAAAGTGGTGAGTCCTTTGCAATACAGCAAATACCTACATCCTGCAGACAGCCTTTTAACTTCTCACCCCAAGTCCCAACTATTGCCTGTTTATCTGCTGGGTTTTAAATGTAATGTTTACATGTTTCTTTTCCTAAGAGAAAAATGGAATGACCCTGTGTACAATAAACGTCCCCCTCTGACATCAGTGCATATTGTACTTTGATGAGAAGAGTAATAATTGGATGGCACAGTGTTCTCCACAGCCGCCTCACAAACTCCTTGTCCAAGTCCTTGGTTCTAATCTCAGCCTTTGCCACCATGTCTATGTGAGTTTTTTTCTGACTACTCCTGTTCTTTATTTCATATCCCCAAAGAAGTGCAAGTTAGGGTAACTGCCAATTCCAAATGTCGCTTTATAGTGTGTGTGTGTGTGCAAAAATGTAAAATTATTTCTAAATAGTCCTCTGTTTGAAATATCTCAGAAAAAAATAAATTCAGGCAGCATGTTGTGAGATTTTATAAAGTGATTTTCTTTATTTAATACTTTTATTATAAAAAAAAAATATTAAGAATATCCTAACTGCTTGCAAAGTTGTCAGTTTTACAGTTGCCCTGAGTTTTTCCCTGAGATATTCTTTGGCAGATCATATAAGCTCAAACTAACAATCTGCCACCTTAGCGATAAATATAAGACCTACAGTGTGAAAACTCATGTTGTTTCTAGGCAGATATCTGCACACTTTAAGCTAAAACAAATAGCAGTAGGCAAGTGAATAAAGAGACAAATATCCAGCATACAATTTGCTCTCTTTCTCAGGGTTGGGGGTTGATTTGTTTTCAGTCCTATTTTTTGTAAAAATTGATCTATTTGCATGGAATTATTACAATAAAATTAATAAAATATCAAAAAAAAAAAAGATTACGTAGCATCGCAAGTGGTGAGCAGAGGCTACTTGTAAAGAAGTAACACCCGTTATTCAGATTACATAATAGAATAATGAATTTTGCTGTGGGGCCAAGGTTGAAGGCACTTTTATTGATGTAACCACTAGTGGTGTCTCCACATTTGGGATAAGTGGGGCATTCCCCCCAACCCCATTCCCAGCAGATGGCATTTTTTGCTAAAACTGAAAAAGTAGTAAACTTATCTCTATAATTTAATATATTGTAAAAAATGTAATTAGCAAAGCCAGTTTAGTGGTCATGTTTCCAATTTCCATGATAATCTCAATGCGATTTCTTATCTAGAAAAATATTTATTTTGGAGGATTTCTAAAAATTTCCTTTGTGCCTGGCACTGACCGCCTATTACTGGATTGCTTCAGCAGGCCCTTTCACCCCACAATGTTTGCACATTTGCCTGAACTTTTCAGTTCCACTTTGGGTTTTGTAGAATAGTGCCATTTCATTGTTTTAATTGTCTTTGTCACAATTTAAAGATTGTGTGAACTTGTACATCTCACTGTGCTGCAATACTCGTTATGATGGATCACGTTGATTATGTAAGTACAATACAGTTTAGCAATTGAACAAAAACTGGAGACCACAGACCAGAATTATATTATGCATTCTTGGATTGAAAGTATGAATGTATTAAATGTTGACTGTTGTGTATTAGCCATAGTGTTCACTGTTAACTTAAAAAATCTTTATTTGCATTTCTGCTTCCAATGTTGAGTATTTGATATACAGTATATTTAATGTTGTCCTTTGTTGACTGTTCTGTATGACAAATATGAAGATGAAATATCCTTATTTTATATGATTTTATGTCATTTTGGCTGACATTTTATCATGATTGATGCTCCATTCTTCCAGGGCTCCTTCCATGCACCCCCTTCTGCCTACACATTCATGTTGTCAGTTGCCCCTCACACCACTCACTTGGGAGTCAAAGGTAACACCATCTGCACCCACCTTCCCCAACTCTGTTTGTTGATCCAAGCCAAGATGCTTCACAAGCCTCACTGACAGCCAAGTACCAAGTTGAATGGATTTAAGATGAGGTGTGGATCTTGTAAGAGTCGCAAATACTGCTCTTGAAGTGCTGATTATTTTCCTCCCACACACACATACATTCATTCTGCATGTCTCCTTTTATGGCCAGTTTCTCAAGATGGCTCAGCCCCATTTTTCTGTCTGCAGACTCTAATCCCCACCAGAATTTTAATGTCAGCAATGCTTCCGGTAATCCTAGATGTCTTTCTGAGTTTTACTACATTGTCAGTGGCCTCTCTGCCACAACAAATCTTAAAAACCTGAGAGTGTCTTTTACACAGCTGATGTTTAGCTTACTCACAAATGTCCATGTGTTTACTGTAGATCAGGTCATTCTGAGTGTGTCACTCTTTAAATTACCCGTGTTTAAGGAAAATGCTTACTTATAAATTTAGGCAATAAGACAACATTCTTAATCTAGTTCAACATTGTGGTTACATAAATGTTATCACCATATTCATCAATTATGTTTATCTTAAATAACAGAGACTGGAACTATCTTATGATTTATGTTTGCATTGGCCTTGTAACGTGTCAGGAATTTAAAAATAACTGACTGGCAACCAGCAAGTGAAAAAAATGTTTTTATTAAAAATGTTCTCCTCACGTTGCAATAGGCACAATACTATTAAGTGCAGAAATAAATACAAAAATTATTTTATATCCAATGGTTAACACACTCTGTGAAAATTTTTCATATGGGAAGTGGAAGTACTTTTCTTGACACATATGGCAGAAGTGGTTCCCTACATGTAGACCATTTGATTGGGAAGCACCCTACAACATTACCAGAAACTGCAAACTTTTGACCCTCGTGACCCGAGATTGTGGTTTCATGAAGAATGCAAGGGACATCCCATGATTATTTCAGAAACCATTGTATGAGAAACAATGGTAGCACATTTTAAGATCATTTTAAACCATTTAAATACTTCAGTGGTATCTGAAGGCTAGAACAAATACACCATAAATAGAAAGGCGCAGTGTGAGCATGTAGCCAACAATATGCTAACATCTCCACTCCCACTGCAAAAATCAATGCAAGTCTCCCACACTAAAAGAACATTCTCTTGGTTCGCTATTTTTCAAACTTTTTATGGGTTAATATCTCCACAAGAAATGCCATATGGCAAAGTCTGTGACATTGGTGCCCGGTATACCCTGTTCATCATCAAAGGCAATAACAGGGGGATTGTTTCAGGATTCATCTCCAGGTTATGCCAAGCTATCACCAACCCTGGTGTCTAATGACAGAAGAAATACACCATTAAAAGACTTATTGCTCCTTGTTTTTGTATTGCAGAGTAAACTTTTAAAGGTTTACATTCTAATTGGAATAACATGAATTCAAAGCTCATTAAATTAAGCAATATAGTGTATTTCACCTTTCATTACCTGGGTAATGATCATAGGCACTGTCTAAAAGGGTAATTCTCTCTCGATCCCACAGCGATGCCAGAGATAAGTTACAATTGTAAAATTGTGTTGAAAAATCCATGCTAGATACGTCTGAGTCTTTACATTGTTACAAGATATTTATAAATGTTAATGTGAATTAGAACCATCAGTCTAACTGGTAGCCTAATGTGCCAATGACAGCAAATAATTATCTTACCAATGCACCCCTATAAACCATTAACATATACTGTATATTTAAATTAGGTTCCTGAAATAAACAGACTAGTCCAACATACAAAATTTGGAGCAATCAAAACAAAATAATCATGTTTAAACTGTGACTCATCGTTAATGTCTACCATCTACGCCGTCATGCACAGAGAATGCAATATACACACACACGGTGTATATATAAAATGCAATATATATATACATATAAACTTTAAATATATAAAATACTTCTTTATATTTATATAGATCTTTTATCACTACTCAAAGTACTTTATTGATTGACCATACCATGTATTTTTTTTTTTAAAAACAGCAAGGACAATAATTCTCATCTTGTGATTAGTCTGTTCTTAGGTGAGGTAAGAGCAAAAACTTGTTGATACTTATAACAAGGGGGCATTAATGATTGAGACCTTATGATTAGTCTTTCTTTAAATGTGTAACATTCTATGTCAGTAAATGTTTGAGCAACAAGTGATCCCTTTCATTTTCTAATATGAATGAACAGGGAAGGTCATTTACAAAAGTCCTCTTGACCACACACTCCATACTTGAAATGAGTAATAAAAGGCTGTTCTTTAGGTTAGAAAACATGGATTGTTCTTACCTTATATTATAAATCGTAGTCTTCTCTTTATAAACAAACAGAGACCTTTTATTTATCTGAAACAACTAGCAGCCATGTAAAAATTAAATATTGTGCATTAAATGTACCACTGAGCAGTCACCAAAAATGAAATGTAAGTAATGACAGGGAAGCAAATAAAACAGCCTTTGTTGCTAAAAGTCCTTGATAAATCAAACCCTATCTCTTTTCTGTTTCTTTTTCCGGTTTCTTTGTGGTGGTGGCCTGCGCCACCTCCACCTACTCAAAGCTTCATGATGCTCCAACAACGATGGATGGATTTAAAGGCAGAAGTCTACATGACCATCATCATCATCAAGCCCTTCCGTGAGAACCCTAAATCCAAAGAGGACTGTTTCATTTATGTTAGGTAGAATGCCCAGAGGGGACTGGGCGGTCTCATGGTCTGGAATCCCTACAGATTTTATTTTTTCTCCAGCCGTTTTTTTGTTTTTTCTGTCCCCCCTGGCCATTGAACCTTACTCTTGTTCGATGTTAATTAATGTTGATTTATTTTGTTTTCTTATTGTGTCTTTTATTTTTCTAATCTTTTTTATGTAAAGCACTTTGAGCTACTGTTTGTATGAAAATGTGCTATATAAATAAATGTTGTTGTTGTTTGTTGAACTTGAAAGAGTTGTATTCATCCACCTGAGTCTATACACTTAGTATGAATATCTGCACTAATGTGCATAAAGCCCAGTGCTGAAAAAAATAAAAAATAAATAAAGCACAACATAGATATTCCCTAGAACAGCAATCATAATATGCAAAATGCACTGGCACAAATGGAAGATGCTGTTTTTTTCAAGCTTTATCATATACAACATAAAAACTTGGTTTTCCAAAAGAACAATCTCAAAAAAAGAATGTGACCAGGGGCCTCATGCATAACGCCATGCGTAGAATTCACAATACAACATGGAGTAAGGACAAAAGTGGAAATGTGCGTATGCACAAATCTGTGAGTTCGCCAACTTCCACGTTCTTCAACTCCATAAATTCCGGTCAGCGTGAAAAGTAACGCACGTGCACGCACCTTGCTGCAACTCCCAAACTCCTCCCAGAATTACACCTCTTTGAATATGCAAATCAATATAAATAGCCCTTAAGCTCATCGTTCTGTGAAAAGGCAATGGCAAAAGCACGGGAGAAAAAAACAAAAGAATTTCAGCGAATACCAAGTGGAGGCAAGGAAAAACATACTATTTGTTGATTTAAACAGTGGTATAAACAACAAAAGGAAGTTGATCGAGTGACATAGAGTGTTGGAGAAACTTGAAAGCTCAAGTTCACAAAGTCGCACAGCGCCCGAAATAAAAAAGAAGTTGTCAGAAATCAAAGTCGCTGTGAAAAGGCGAGTCGTAGCCCACCGTCTGCGTGTCATATGAAAGCTTATTAGGGTACAGAGAAAAGAAAAAAAAATAGGGACACAGTGTGAAAAAAGCTCGAAATGTCAACTTTAATCTTGAAATTTCCACTTTAATCACGTAGTTTATTTTGTCATTAAAGTAAAACATTTTTAGGGGTGGGGGTTGATTTGTTTTCAATCCTATTTTTTGTAAAAATTGATCTAATTGTATGGAATGATTACAATAAAATCAATTAAATTAAAAAAAGAACATCTAAAAACTTAATCTTTAATGTACTAGTTTCTCAAATCATATTGTAACTAAAGTAGCATGTTATATGCTTTGTTTTGTATATGTTCTTCTATGTGCTCTATGTGTGTGAATTACTACTTGCTTCTTAAAACGGGCTTTCTCTTCCTCCAACTGGACACAGAATCCATTACATGATATTTCAGCTCTCTGAATAATTAAAATACTGAGATATATACTTGATATCATTTTCATGATGATAGGAATTAAAACATGTATTAAACATGGGAACACGGTGGCACAGTGATAGTGACGAGCCGGCGTCCTGTCCAGAGATTGTTCCTTCCCTCCGGCAAGATGCTTGCTGCGCCGTGCGTGACCTTCGATGAAATAATTTATTGCAGCAGTGACGATTTTTGTTAATGAAAAGGTTATCTAATATTTGTTCTTTGCTACTACTGCAATAATATCTCTATATATAATCTTCATTTGGATCTTGATCTTTATTTGTCCGCGAATGAATTAGAAGAAGAAGCACTAGATGGCAGTAGGGAGACAGCTAAAACATAGGCATTGTATTAAGAATCTCCTCCAGGCTTATACTACTGAAGACTGTAGTACTCCAGTCACACCTCAAAACACAGACATTCAAACTAAACAAATTGTTGTGCTTTAAATTAACTAAAGAGATCTTCATTTAGATCTTGATCTTTGTTTGTCCACGAATTCCATGCATACGTAGACCACCTTCCAGTTCAGTACGTTGTTGTTACTCACGGATGTCAACAATGTGCAGGAATAACGAAAGGGGTGGTGGACAGTGTTACGCTGGTTAGCTCCTGAGGCCTGGTTAGAGAATGAGATTCCCGAAGATAAAAGGTACGTGCATACGTAACATATGAATGAAAGAAAGACAGTGGGTAAAATGAAAGACAACGTAACAGCACGTTCTGGAAATTATTATTGTTACGTTAGAAAGCGAGTGCTGCGCTGCCTCACAGTTGTACTGTGGCTTGCTCACATTTCAGTGAAGTGATCCCTATTTATGCTTTAAAGAGCCTGGATACCTATGTGTCCCCCTTTTATAACCATTGCTCCGTGTATATTGCCTTACTCTTTGGATTGCCACAAAGCAGCCTACGAGATTGGAGATCGTGAGAGGAAATGACAGCGTCGTGAAAACAAGACGGACTGTGAACGGACAGAAGCAGAAATGCTTCTACACCACCACATAATTACGATTCGGACAGTGATTCTGAGTAGGCCATTCCTATCGAATCAATATCCAAGGGTTTTCTTTTGTAATTTTGTTTCCCTTATGAAAAATCATAATGCTGTGCGACGAAGGGCCCAGTTCATGACTGGCAGCCGCGTTTAAACAGGGAGCCCTTCACAGACAACTTTAACACGCGCAACGTAGTTGGGCGCACATGGCTAGTTACCTATAAATAGTTATTTGATCATACATTTTGTTTCCATTTATGCAAGTAATCCCAGAGTCTTTTTCTCTACGATTGATCGTCTGCTAAATCCAGGTCACTCAATGGAATGCCTCCAGAATACTTCCACTGAAACTTGTGAGGCTTTTGCTGTATTTTTTAATCAAAAAATTAATGATGTTAGAAATAATATATTGTAGTACATCTCCCCAATACTGAACCACTTAAACCCCAGTACTCCATTTTAAACAAATTAAATTCTTTCACCAGGATAAATTTACATGATTTATATAAAATAATTTCTCAACTGAGACCCTCCACCTGCATTCTCGACCCAATACCAACAAGTTTTTTCAAAGAAGTATCGGGCGTGCTAATTGATAGTGTTTCTGACATAGTAAATTCATCATTAGATACGGGGGTCTTCCCAGACTGGTTTAAGACTGCTGTAGTTAAACCCCTGCTCCTGTGCTTTTGAAAATTGTAGACCTATTTCTAACCTGCCTTTCTTAAGTAAAATTCTACAGAAGGCAATCATTATGCAGCTTAATGACCACCTCAATAAACATGCTATTCTTGATAAGTTTCAGTTGGGTTTCAGAACAAATTACAGTACAGAAACTGCACTCGTTAAAGTAATAAATGACTTGCAGGTAAATGCAGACAGAGGCAGTTTATCTGTCTTTTTCCTCTTAGATCTGAGTGCCACATTCGATGCCATTTATCAAAGTATTCTTAAAAATCGCCTTAGTCAATGGGTGGGCCACTCCGGCAGTGTCTAAAATTGGTTTGAATCCTACCTGGCAGGTAGAAAAATTTTGTAAGTTGTGGTAATTATACTTCAAAGACATGATATTCTATATGGTGTTCCTCAAGGCTCTATCCTGGGTCCACTGCTCTTTTCGATTTACATGCTTCCGTTGGGTCAGATTATCTCAGGGCATAACATAGCTATGCTGATGACACACAACTGTACTTATCAATAGCGCCTGACGACCCCGACTCTCTTGATTCACTGACACAATGTCTTACTTGTGTTTCTGAATGGATGAGTAGTAATTTTCTCAAACTAAATAAAGAGAAAACAGAAATTTTAGTGATCGGCAATAATGGATATAATGAGGTTATTAGAAATAAACTTGATGCATTTGGATTAAAAGTCAAAATGGAGGTAAGGAATTTAGGGGTAACTATTGACTCTCACCTGAATTTTAAATCACATATTAATCAGATTACTAGGACATCATTTTTCAACTTAAGAAATATAGCAAAAGTTAGACCTCGTATAACATTGCAAGATGCTGAGAAATTAATCCATGCTTTTGTTTTTAGTCAACTAGATTACTGTAATGCTCTCCTCTCAGGACTACCCAAAAGACATAACTAGTGCAGAATGCAGCTGCTAGAATCTTAACTAGGAAAACAAAATCCAAGCACATCTCGCCAGTTTTGATGTCACTACATTGGTTACCAGTGTCATTTAGAATTGATTTTAAAATCCTGCTTATAGTTTATAAAGCCTTAAATAATCTCACTCCATCTTATATTTCGGAATGTCTTACACCTTACACTCCAAATCGTAACCTTAGACCTTCAAATGAGTGTCTGCTTAGAATTCCAAGAGCTAAACTTTAAAGAAGAGGTGAGGCAGCCTTCTGCTGTTATGCACCTAAAATCTGGAATAGCCTGCCAATAGGAATTCGTCAGGCTAATGAAGTGGAGCACTTTAAAACACTGCTGAAAACACATTACATTAACATGGCTTTCTCTTAGCGTCATTTGAGTTTAATCCTGATGTTCTGCATATTCAATTAATTATCATGATTATTCATGGTGGCTCCAAAATCCATACTAACCCCTACTTTCTTTTCTGTTCTTTTTCCGGTTTTCTGGGGTGGCGACCTGTGCCACCACCACCTGATCAAAGCACTGTGATGTCCCTACATTGATGGATTAAAGGCCAGAAGTCCACATGACCGTCATCATCAAGTTCTTCCATAAGAACCCTAAATATCATGAGGACTGATTGAGGTTATTTATGTTAGGTAGAATGACTAGAGGGGGCTGGGTGGTCTCGTGGCCTCGGATCCCCTGCAGATTTTATCTTTTTCTCCAGCCGTCTGGAGTTTTTTTTTTGTTTTTTCTGTTCTCCCTGGCCATCAATGTTAATTAGTGTTCCCTTATTCTAATTTTTATTTATTTTGTCTTTTTTCTCTTTCGTCATCATGTAAAACACTTTCAGCTGCATAATTTGTATGGAAATCTGCTATATAAATACATTTTGTTGTTGTTATTGTTGTTATGGAAGCCTTGCATAGCGCATTCTTCAGCAAGAATCAAACCATAAACTTCATACTCACATCCTCATTTTAGGATTTACTTTGACAAATTTAGACATTTTGGGGATTTCATATTATATCCACTGTGCAGTAGCCCTTGTGTTATTTTTAATGCCACAGAATGTTGCAGAGGTCACGTAAATGGTGACCAGTAAGCAGACCTACAAACTAAATATACAGACAGAGCAGGAACAAGGACAATATCATACAGCTGGCCTGAATCAATGGTTGTCATCTGAAGGCATATATTTTGATCAGGGAGGCATAGATCTTAGTACAGTTTGCTGTCCCATATCGTGTATCCAGGACTGCAAAGAAGAATTCTCATAGGGCCTAACACTTATACGGTAGCAGAAGGTGACAAACAATGTTTCAATAGAACCTGCTTTCCATTATGTGCATGCTATAAACAGGAATTATGTGGGCAATGAAGTTCTGTAGGGTAATCTCAGGAGGAAGGACCTAGCTTTGCTCCCTGCTGGATAGCCAGCTATAAACATGAAAATTATGCTGCCCTTCAGCATTTTAAAGTGCACTGCTAATCAGAGGCTTAATGCTTCTAGGTCTAAGATAACATCTGAGAAGGAAATACAGTGGAGAAAATGGTAGCATTGGGCACAGTGAGAGAGCAGCAAGGCCCCAGGAGAGAATGCAGGCATTGCTCAGAACTCCAGAAGAGCAATGGGCATTGAGCATAGGGAAGGAGAGGAAAAAGTGAGACCTGAGAAAACTTAATGCGAGTAGTTAAATTATCCAATATATTACCCAATATCCCCTCTAGTCATGTGGGGCCAGATGTACTTCCCAAATATGTGTAAGAATACATTACTGGGGACAACCCGTTAAAAAGTTTGTAGTGAATAGTGTTTTATCAGTATACGTCACAACTTCAGAGTCTAAGTAAGCATTGTACTCTATGGATATACTACAGCTATTCTGGCATGGCATGTTTGCATTTCCCAGTAACCAGTAATGTTAACTTTCTTTAGTTATTATTTTAGACGTATTGAGTGACAGTGGAAGTTATTCAGCATCCTGTGTGATTCCACTGGTGTCATTAGGTAGATTTGTCAGTTCAAGATTGTTAGGTACTTAAATCTGCATCTCCTGTGGCTCTTCGTTATCAACTCTCTTAATGGCAGTGCTTTTCATCTCCTTTTGACAGGGTATAACACATCATTTATGTTGAAGGCATATTTTGCAATTCATATTTTTACAAACACAGCAGTTTTTTGCAGTTCAAAATCACTGCCCATACTGTGAGGACCACCTTCATGAGGCATTGCATTGGTTTAGAAATGTGACTCACAGCGAACAAATTGTTTCCAATCAGTTTTAAGCAAAATTCACTCATTTTTATCTCCAGATGTATATATTATACGTCTGGTGCAGTGACCTGAAGGTAAAAAAGAGGCATTCAAGGGTGATTGAGAGGTTTTGTACATTTTCTAATCAATAGAAAGCAGCATCTTGTCCCAGGATATAAAAAACTGGAACACATTGCCTTTTTACTTTCTCGTATATGAAGTATAGGGAAAGTATTGTAATTGTCCAAAAATTCGATTTCAAGATTTTGATAAATCTCAACATTTTAGGCCCCCCTAAGTCCGAAAATACCATTTTTGGAATTATGTCTGTGTGTCTGTTTGTGTGTGCATGTAAACACAATTACTTGAGTACGCTTTCAGTTAGGTCAACCAAATTTTGCATAAAAGTATTAGGTACGAAATGTAGATATCTATCAACTTTTGAGCTATTTCTGATAACCAGAAGTAGTTTTATTCAGTCCGCTTTATTCAACTTTACTTTTATAATAATTGTTCAATATATTATTAATTTGATTTGATGTTGATGGTCCTTTAATGTAAATTATATAAAAATATAATCATTGTCTTGTGGTTTACTCCTCAAATATACATCCACATATCTGAGTATACGAGAAAGTGTAGGGGAGACCACTCCCAAATTTTTAAAGTTAATACAGGCAGGACCCATTGAAGTGAAACTTGGTCTTAGTGAGACTTTAGAGGCCATCTGAAAGCTCAGAAGTACATAGGCCTGCAGTGCTGGCATGGTGGCTTGGTATCTTTGAGAATTTATGGACCAGCTCCAGGTCTTGGGTTTAATTCTGGAAATAGTGAGAAAAGATCTAATAGTAGAGGTCTTCATTCCCATAGAATTGCATTGGACAGGACACATTTTTTTGTAGTGCGAGAATAAAATTTAAGAGTAGTGGGCGGACTTCAGCAATCAGACTTTATCAGCACAAGTCCAAGTACAAATAAACCCCTGAGAAAACTTTTGAAAAATAAACAAATTAAATATATGTTAGTTACTTTACTGTTATTTATCATCAATTTTATACTCAATGCTGTTTCACTGTAAAAGATACATACAAAGAATAAGGTGCACACATCAGTCTCCTTTTCAAATGACTCATTTAGGGATTGTGGTGCATATGCATAGCAGCTTGTAAGGCAGATGCACTACAGTGTATGATTACTGGTTTAACTACTGCTATTTTTTTTCCTTTCTTTTGTATCAGTATCGACTTATTTTTATATGGACAGTGTAAGCACACTCACATTTTTCCAGGTGCGTGTGTGACTATCATGTATTTTAAATGCTTGTCTTCGCTGCATGCACACCAAGGCAAGCACTCTATCTATTAGGGGGACCAGATTTTTCAAAGTCATAGTCAAAGAAGAGCACTGAGGCAGGGATTTTCCAGACACCAGCCAGATCTCTATTCTAGGTCTCAAAAAGGGAACATCTCTGGGGAAAAAACATTCTCATACACTACTGCATATCTACTTATCTATCTATTTATGTTTTTTGAAAACAATATTGGTAGATCAATTCTAATTGTAATGTGAAAATAGTTATAAACAGATTTATTTGAATCTGTGTGATTTGTTGTCCCTCTTGTAGATTATGTTGCTTTTAGAATCCATTTAGGCTATGTGCCCAATACAGGTGGCTTTGAGCGGGGAACGGGAAATGTGGGTGAGAGTAGAATGGAACATTTTTGTGGGCTTGGGAGAAAACCGGTGAAAGCAGGCAGTAATGGGGCAGAATTGTGTGAGGCTTAGCCAAAAATGCAATGAAACAGATGGCAGAATTGGTGAGCTGTGGGACAAAAAATGAGTACCATGCAGATCTCTACCTGAAGGTACCTTGAAGATACAGTAGATAGATAGATAGTTTCACAATACTGGATGTCTGTCATTGGCACAGTATGTTGCACATGGCGTCATTGTCTGTTCAGATGTCTACTAGTCCAGTTCTGTACCACACACCTCATAGAGAGTAGAATTGTGAGCTAAGGGCTCAGTGACATCAAAAATACAGACTGGAATAAAGTGAGATTTAGTCAGAGAGAAAGAGAGATGGGAGAAAGTGAAGAGAGTATTTTGAACACTACTATAAAGCAAGTAGACTGAAAACCCCACAAGGTAATTATAGTTGGCAGACCTGTGCAGCAAGTAGTATTGGTTTCTGTTTTCTTGATACCTTTCTAGTCTCATTTTGTATATTCTTGTTATGATCTGCTGGGCTATACGAAACTTAAAACCCAGGCTATACTCAAAAACTAGGCCACAAAGCACCTCAATGAGGCCTAGAAATCAAAGCATATCCCACATTTGAGACATGGTCTTGAGGCCTACACTGTCCATAAAGAAGTTGTGACAGATAGGGGGTGCTATCGCTCCCTTGATCCCATGTCCACGACTCCAGACACCAGGTAAAGGTCCAATAGTTGACTTTATTAAATTGCCACAGTGCACAAAGCACCCTCTCCTCCACTATACTCATACAAATCAATACTCAATCACAAATAAACAATCCTCCACTTCCAGACGCGTTGCCCTCCTACCACCCAGTTCAGCTCACTGACTGGGAGCTCTCACAGTCCTTTTATTCTTCCTGACCTGGAAGTGTTCCCAATCCCCAGTCCACGTGATTCACTATCACTTCCGGGTCAGGCACAAGTCCTTTTTCTTCACCCCGGAAGCATGTCGCTCTTCCTCTGACGCACTTCCGGGTTATAGGGCACAAAGAAGTCTTCGGTCCTCCCTGCAGCTCCCTCTTGCGGCCCCTGTGGTATCCAGCAGGGTCTTGTATAAAAACTACATAGTCCATGACTCCCTGCTGGTCTTCGGGGCACCTCCATACTGCAGGGAGGGCTCCATCTGGCGGCCTGGGGGTATTGGCCGGGATGACAAGCCGGCCAAAGATCACAAAGTAAAGACTAATAAATAAAAAAAAATCTCAGAATGTAGGTGGAGAATGGTAAACCCTCTGGCCCTAAACACCAAATACAATCATCTATACTAATAAAAGGCAAAGCCCTCACTCACTCACTCACTCACTCACTGACTCACTCACTCACTGACTCATCACTAATTCTCCAACTTCCCGTGTGGGTGGAAGGCTGAAATTTGGCAGGTTCATTCCTTACAGCTTCCTTACAAAAGTTGGGCAGGTTTTATATCGAAATTCTACGCGTAATGGTCATAACTGGAAGCAGTTTTTCCCCATTTACTGTAATGGAGATGAGCTTCAACGCCGTGGGGGCGGAGTTTCGTGTGACATCATCACGCATCCCACGTAATCACGCAGTACATAGAAAACCAGGAAGACCTCAAAAAGCGCTGAAGAAAACATGCATTATATAATTGAGAAGGCAGCGAAACAATAAGAAGCGAGCGAGTGACATATACAACCATATTGATGAGTTCTGCTACTTGAAACAAAGCACGATGTAAACCTACACTTTAAATTAAGTTCATAGACAGGCTGCGCTGGCGTTTGTAATTTAGTGCCTGCCCATATAAGGCCGTCCGTCAGCGGCAATCCAATAGCAAACTGCCACTAAATATTCACGGGTGAAGGACTGTGCTTATGGAGAGGAAGATGAGATGGTCAGGGTGGTGTTTGACACAAACTCAGCAAAACTGCGAGAGAAAGTTTTAAGTGCCAGGACTAAGGTAACATTAAATACAGCCACGGACATAGCACCAGATGGCACCAGCACAGCTGGGAACCTTCGATGCATGTACACCGAGGCTCACGTGAACTGGCGCAGTGCACAGATAAAAGGCAACAGTTCCAAAGAGCTGAACAAAACCGAATTACACAATTGAAAAGGCAGCAAAAATATGAAGCGTCTCATACATACAAGCATATTCATAAATCCAACTACTGCGGAAACAAAGCACACGTTGGAAAAAGTCAATGTCCCGCTAAAGGAAGACAGTGTAAAAACCCGTGCATGCAGTGTGTCAGGTCTCAGATAAAGAAGAAGACGAGCTGTTTATTGATGCAGTAAGAAACGAATCGATGAATGAAACCTGTCATCTTTACAACGATTGACAAACACGGAATGTAACTTGAACACAACACATCCTACAAATACGAACCTGATTGAAAGAAATAATGATAATCAAATCCTTGATGACAGCAACACTCAGTAACACTCACAAAACAAATACTGTATATTGACAGTCATGTTACGTTATTTTTAAAATGTTCCCTTTTCTTTTCTAGCTTTTTAACACACTACTTCTCGCTGATACGGGTATATATATATATGTATATATATATAACCCGATCTACATACTCGAATAATGGATACTTTATTCGCCATCAGTGATTGTTTTGGTAAAGCCATACTCAGTGTATTCATTAGATGAACGGTAAAAAAGTAAGGCAAGGGGAGGATGACTTATTGAGGCATGCAGGCTGTAGTGCGCGTCAACTCTATCTGAATTGCGATCACATTTGAAAAATATATCTTTTCAAGTTCTATTTAGTCCATATGTGTCAAACTCAAGGGCGGGCCACATCCGCCCGGCGTGTAATTATATCCGCCCGAGATCATTTTATATACTGTATTATTGTTATTAAAGCCCGGTATATGAAGCGCTGGTAACACAATAAACTACAGATCCCATAATGCAGCGCTTCAGCTGCCTTGCCAACAGTTACGCGTTAATCAAGTCTACCTTAAGATGCTGCAAGTTATTGCGAAGCTAGCTCACACGATGCTGAAGAGAAAAGTTGATTCTGAAAATAGAGCCTTTAAAAACGATGGGAGGCTGAGTATATGTTTACTGAACCCGTGTGTCTCATTTGTGGAGCTAATGTGGCTGTAATTACAGAATTTAATCTAAGACGGCACTATAAAACAAAACATCAGGGTAACCTGAAAGACCTGAATGCAATGCAGAAGATACAGAAAGCAGAAGAATTAAATAAGAATCTGACACTTCAGCGGACGTTTTTACCCGTGCACAATCACAAAGTGATTTCAATTGAGGCTGCTTTTATGGGAGACACAACCACTTGCCCCACTTTCCCTATTACCAAGTAATGTTAAACCAAGTCGTCACCACGGTCTTCCCAAATACACACTTTGCTGATAAACTGAGCGCACTGAGTTTGCACGGCGCTTTGGTGACTTTGAAGAACAAAAAAAGTCCGTCTACATGCGGCTCGAACCTTGTGCATGTTTGGTAGCACATATCTGTGTGAGAAGCTCTTCTCAGTGATAAAGACTAACAAAACAGCACACAGGAGTCGCCTCACTGATGAGCACCTGCAATCCATCCTGAGAATCTCCACAACACAGAACCTCACACCAAACAGAAACGAACCTGTGGCCAAAAAAAGATGCCAGGCGTCCAGCTCTAAAATGACATATGAGCAAAGACAACTGAATGATTTGATTTGTTATTGCTGAAAGGAACACATTTTATTTATATTTCCAGGTTTTGTTATGCAGCATGTTCATATTTGAATTTGTATAATTTTGACAGGATATATTTTTATGGAGAGCAAAATCTTTTGGGATATTTAAAATCTAAGTTTATTTTTATAAAATATAAAATTACATAAGAGTAAAGAAATTTGAATGTTTGTTCTTTTAACATTTACTTTATTTCTAACTTGTATAATTTAGACAGGATATATTTTTATGGAGAGCAAAATATTATAAGTTGTTTAAGGTTTGAGTTGATTTATTCAGGAATAATATTCCTGTCTGTTTTACCATTCCTACCAAAGATATTTCTGTCGACTAAATAAAAATTCCTTCTATTTAAAATTTAAATAGAACTTGAACAAATACGATAGTTCATAATATCCACGCAGACTTGCACGTAAGAGCGGGTGTCATCCGTTTTAACAAACAGCGTATTGCACTGATACGAAATAGCTGTGTGTGTATATATGTAGATATGTATGTATATGTATACAGTGGTGTGAAAAACTATTTGCCCCCTTCCTGATTTCTTATTCTTTTGCATGTTTGTCACACAAAATGTTTGTGATCATCAAACACATTTAACCATTAGTCAAACATAACACAAGTAAACAAAAAATGCAGTTTTTAAATGATGGTTTTATTATTTAGGGAGAAAAAATCCAAACCTACATGGCCCTGTGTGAAAAGTAATTGCCCCTGTTAAAAAATAACCTAACTGTGGTGTATCACACCTGAGTTCAATTTCCGTAGTCACCCCCAGGCCTGATTACTGCCACACCTGTTTCAATCAAGAAATCACTTAAATAGGAGCTGCCTGACACGAGAAGTAGACCAAAAGCACCTCAAAAGCTAGACATCATGCCAAGATCCAAAGAAATTCAGGAACAAATGAGAACAGAAGTAATTGAGATCTATCAGTCTGGTAAAGGTTATAAAGCCATTTCTAAAGCTTTGGGACTCCAGCGAACCACAGTGAGAGCCATTATCCACAAACGGCAAAAACATGGAACAGTGGTGAACCTTCCCAGGAGTGGCCGGCCGACCAAAATTGCCCCAAGAGCAGAGAGACGACTCATCCAAGAGGTCACAAAAGACCCCAGGACAACGTCTAAAGAACTGCAGGCCTCACTTGCCTCAATTAAGGTCAGAGTTCACGACTCCACCATAAGAAAGAGACTGGGCAAAACGGCCTGCATGGCAGATTTCCAAGACGCAAACCACTGTTAAGCAAAAAGAACATTAGGCTCGTCTCAATTTTGCTAAGAAACATCTCAATGATTGCCAAGACTTTTGGGAAAATACCTTGTGGACTGATGAGACAAAAGTTGAACTTTTTGGAAGGCAAATGTCCCGTTACATCTGGCGTAAAAGGAACACAGCATTTCAGAAAAGAACATCATACCAACAGTGAAATATGGTGGTGGTAGTGTGATGGTCTGGGGTTGTTTTGCTGCTTCAGGACCTGGAAGGCTTGCTGTGATAGATGGAACCATGAATTCTACTGTCTACCAAAAAATCCTGAAGGAGAATGTCCGCCATCTGTTTGTCAACTCAAGCTGAAGCGATCTTGGGTGCTGCAACAGGACAATGACCCAAAACACACCAGCAAATCCACCTCTGAATGGCTGAAGAAAAACAAAATGAAGACTGGAGTGGCCTAGTCAAAGTCCTGACTTGAATCCAATTGAGATGCTATGGCATGACCTTAAAAAGGCGGTTCATGCTAGAAAACCCTCAAATAAAGCTGAATTACAACAATTCTGCAAAGATGAGTGGGCCAAAATTCCTCCAGAGCGCTGTAAAAGACTCATTGCAAGTTATCGCAAATGCTTGATTGCAGTTATTGCTGCTAAGGGGTGGCCCAACCAGTTATTAGGTTCAGGGGGCAATTATTTTTTCACACAGGGCCATGTAGGTTTGGATTTTTTCTCCCTAAATAATAAAACCACCATTTAAAACTGCATTTTGTGTTTACTTGTGTTATATTTGACTAATGGTTAAATGTGTTTGATGATCAGAAACATTTTGTGTGACAAACATGCAAAAGAATAAGAAATCAGGAAGGGGGCAAATAGTTTTTCACACCACTGTATATATGTTTATATATGTGTGTGTGTATGTATATATATATATGTATTTGTGTGTATATATGTGTGTGTATGTATGTACAGTATGTGTGTATGTATTTATGTGTGTGTATATGTATGTGTATATATGTAGATATATATGTATGTATATATGTGTATATGTATAGATATGTATAGATATATGTTTGTGTGTGTGTGTAAATATATATATATATATATTTATATTTATATTTATATTTATATATATATATATATGACAACAACACTCATCACTCACAGCAGTGACAAAACAATAACATTGACAATCATGTTACGTTATTTTCAAAATGTTTCCTTTTCTTTTCATTGCTTCTTTAACACACTACTTCTCCGCTGCGAAGCGCGGGTATTTTGCTAGTTCTTTATAAATAAAGAGTTTCCTAACAACAAAAAAAATCAAAACAAGAACAATAACAGAACCAACAATAATCAAAATGATTTGCCTATAAGCAAACAAAGCAATGTCCATTATCTTAGAATCAAAGTTAAAAACCAGAGCCAAAGAATCAAAAACTCAATAAGCAAAAAGAAAGTTTACTCGAATTGAGATCCCAAACGACAAGTTATATAATAGAAGTGAAAATTAATGCCATTGCGAGGGACTCAAAAAACACAACCCATTATAAAGGCTGGTGGCAATCCCAGAGCTGCAGTGCCAGGAGGCCCTACCCTTAGGTTCAAAAAGGAGCGCACAGAGAATGTAACATAAAGAACAAATAGATATTCTATTTACAAAAGATTATATAAAATTAACAAACAATATTAAAATACAAATATATAAGAAATAAAAAAGCATAATTAAAAAAGGGCATCAAAGGGTTTATTAAAAACACAGACACATCTGAGTCAGGGTTAAAACCCTTGCTGTTTTTTAATAAGTTTGGCATCCTTGGATTCAGTTTGAGGTAGGAGGTCCAGAGAAGGTGAAAGATAACTGGTTTGAGATTAACAGAGATTGAGACAAAATAACAAAGATAGATGAGGAGTTGGTCAGTGACCCTTTTATTTTGGGCATTATAGGGCACATGGTTTAGAACTTTTATTTTGTACTTCAGTTGCTCGCTAGCAAGGTTTCGTTTAACTTAAATACTGGCATCTTGTGAGTCATTTGCAAGAGCAAGGTGTATTATCAGTAACTCACACTGCTCCACCCAACATTCACATGTCTACCAGGTTCTTTTAGGCACTCCTTATTGGAAAAATTATGCTATTTTAACATGGCACATTCCTAAAGAAATTCAAATTTTAAAGAGTTGTTTACAAGTTTCATTTCTAAAGTAATACACAATGAACAACAGTCACCACAGGCTTTATTATTTTCTGCACCCCCCATATAATACAAGTGACTTTCACTGTTAATGCTTTAAACGTATGGCCTTTAAGGTTTTTTAAAAGCTTATACAAATGATTTTATGCTATTGTGCTATGTGACCTATGTGAACCATTGAAAAATGCAAGAAATCTGTGTACGTGCAGAATCTTCCTTCTCATTACCACGCATGATTAAACTAAGTTAAATATTAACATTTTGCTATTGACAGCAAATTGTATTACACTGTAACAATTGGTCTAAATATTTATAAAAAAAAATTGGTGTAGACGGGATTATTAAAGTTGACTCCTCTTGTACAACTCACCCTACCAGATACTGTATTTAGAACTACAATTAAAGAAAATTGATACAGAATTGTTCAGATTTCAAGCTTCTGTCTGACAAGGTACACCTTTAAATTTGATTCATTTCTCTAAATCTCTTACAAATGGGTTTTCAGCTTGTAACAGGATGTCAGAGTTAAGAGCACTGTCACCGGAAAAGCTGAAGTAGCAGGAATTAAGAAAAATGACATGTCAATTTGAGAAGGCAGCAGTCATTCGAGGTGGTAGGCCTGATGTCCAGGAAAGGAAAAAAGCATGGACACCAGTCCAGGGTTAAAAAAAGAAGAAAGATGCAATATAAGAGAAAATATGCAAAGTTCCCACAAGATTGTAGACATGACGCTAGAGTGCCAGTCCCTCTAATTAGAGTATAAGTGAGCTCAAGTAGGGATAATATGAAGGAGGGAAAACGTATTGGTCAGTATGAGGCAACACCGATCCATTGTCTGGGAAAGCTGGTTCCCAATAAAGGGTCATTTTTGGAAAGATTGGAAATAGTTGGATGCTGTCCTGCTCAGCCACTAATAAGCACCATATGTTTGGTCTTTTAATGCTGTGAAAAACTAAGCGGGTGACTGAGAGAACTTAAAACCTTGAGGGTTACTGAAGACTATGTAGAGGCTGTGACAAAGAGTTCTTCTCATGATTCACAACATTCTGTAAGCCTTCTGCTGCTTTCATGTTTGTTTGTTTTTTTTACCATTCTTTTCAGTAAATAGTGATTGTTTCCACTTTCTGCGTCTGATCATTATGACATTGAATGTTGTTGACATCATGACAACTATCTCATTTCAGGTCAAGCCTCTTTTTATAGCCATTTTTAAAACAGAGTGAAGATTTAGCTTAAGTTCTACATTTCTTGATGGATTCAGTTGAGGCTCTCTGATATATAGTGCCTTCAGGTTTAGCTTTGCCCTATGAATTTGCTGATTGCTGTATTTTAGGAAATCAACCCCTGCTATTATCTAACTGTTTGTTTGAGTGTTCTTTACAATCAGCTCCTTGATTTTCGAATCTATCTCAATTCTGCTTCTATTTTGATTCAAATGTACGGGAAAGTTCAGTAATGGGGAGAGCTCCTGTTTGTTATGATTTGCTGGCTCACAAACCCAAAATCGGGCTTTACCTCAAAAAACTAGGCCTTTATTGTCCAACAATATCTACCAGCACGTGAACTATACACACTAACTGGCAAATACCCAAAACAGCTAAACATATTAACCTGAATTAGGAACTGGACACTTTTAATAGCCATCATGACTGAGCTGAGCAAAGCACACAATCAGCATAAGTATACACATGCTAAATTGATTGCTAGTTTTATTTCTTTGGACAGTCTGTCAAATTCTTAGCCAACTACTACTGCATTTCAATACTTCAGCTATATAATTATTGTAAAAGGAACAGACTCGACACATAAAAAAGGTTTGGAACAACCACCCATATAATATTCCTAGCTGCAAAGGATTCATTAAGTTTCAACAGAGTTGTTGATAGTACGGAGTCCAAGACAGAACTGATGAAGGTTGGAAAAGATGGCGGTTTTAAGTGGTCAGACAGGAAGTGATGTAGGGTCGCCAGAAGTGATGGGTGACTGGAAATGATGTTTTACTGGCATCAGCCTGGGTTCCAGAACAGGAAGTGATGTTCTTCTTTGTGCCGGAACCGGAAGTGACGTTCTTCTGGGTGCCGGATTTGGAAGTGACGTTCTTGGTTCAGATAGGTTTTCCCGCGGCTGGTCTGAAGAGATAACAGGAGAAGGTTTAGTGCACCCCGTCCTACCCTGGCCTGGCGTGGAATTACCTTTACTTGGTCCAAACAACGTCCCCCTACTTGCATGTGTGTGACACTATTTTAAGTCAAGACAACTGACAAACAGAGAACAACACCCCCAGTGAGAAAAAAGATAAAGTAATCCTAGACTTCTCTTTATCTTAAAATCACTAAATATGTCTTTTAACACCAAAGTTTCACCTCCATTTCCATTAAAACTACATGATTGTTGTTGTTCCCCATACAATGTATTTATTTTTTCTAAAGAACTGGTCTTTGTTTTTTCAATCAAGGGACCTTTATTTTGTAAAAATTGGATTTTCGCTTCTTTCATCAATTTCAAAACTGACATAAAGTAGTACAGCACTCTGAATGTGTTTTTCTTTGAAAGTGATAGTGACTTACACTCATGTAGTTTGTGATAAGTGCTTTATAAACATTAGCTCTGTTCACAGTGTATCCAAATGATTTGTCCTTATTTCTGAGAACACAGAAACTTGAATACAGGATAATAATAAAAAAAAAACAAACATTCATTTAATTAAACAGTCTAATAATAGCAATTGCATTGCAAATGATTGCCCCTATGTCTTGAAAAGTGCTGGAAACCTATGAAAATTTATGTCCATGGATGACTATGTCTCACTAAATTTGCACTTAGTATCAGATGTTTTAAACATGGAAAATGAATGATATTGTCAATGCTGTGCTTACAATTTTTTTTTTAAATTGTAAACACATCATAGAATTATATAGATTCGTGAAAGATTTGATAATCCACATAATACAGACCTTCCTAATATGCAGTGCTTATATGAGTGAACCCCGTGGAATTTGCTTTGCCATGAATTTGGTGAAATCTCAGAAATGTTCATGAATTTCATGAAACTCTGCAAAATGCATTAAAGTCAGTGGAGAAGGAGGAGGAACTCAACCAGTTTTGAGTGATGTAATTGCCTTTTAAGTGTCTCTGAGAGTTAGGGAAAAGTGTTCTGGACCAATTTTGGTGGCCAGATATGAGATGTGAGCTGTAAGGCAGCAGTGCTAACTACTGGGCCACAGTGCCTGAAACAACAAAAGACGACGATGGAAGGTATAGCACAAGCAGAATGCAACATACGTATGGCCACAAACTAGCAAAAAGCAAATAAAATATAAATCATTGCACTTATAGAGTTCAACACTTGGGGCACAAATTGGCCATGCCACAAAGTAACAGTGTGAGACTGGCTCATTCATTGTTTAACGTAGCACATGTTTTTGATTTATCTGTGTAGGTACTTTCATCAAGAACAAAGAAAAGCCTTGCAAACTGTAATAAATCTTTTGTTTCTATTACTTTACAACATGTCCTGTGTTTACTGATAAGGAGAGGGCTCTTTAAGGCTTGTTTTGGGATTTTAGCTGGGCACATGGCTAATTTGCATGCATAATTAGCCATGTGGTGCAGTGCTGCCAACACACAGGGATCAGTGTTTTATATATGGGTGACACTACTCATAATATTCACATTATGGTCAGCAAATGTACCACTCAAACGAAAATACTTCAAGTTATTTATTTATTTACTTAAAATCATGCAGAATGGAAATCTGGCAGTGTTTCTCAGTGTTTCCTCAACTTTGTGGCTTTGGGACCCATTTCTTACCATTTTAAGAGCCAGGTTTAGGGTTGATACAACTGTGAGTGGAAGACTGGGGTTTCCCTTAGGTGAAACGAGTGCAGTTAGAGACAAGGAAAAATATCGCACAGTACTGCCATGATCTTAAAGTAAGTATACTTAAAAATTCTGTGAATGGCTGCCACAGCTCAGTGACGTCATGCTGACCTTGTAAAGCATCTTGTGGCACTTGGTAAAAAATTTTTCAACTAAGCCAGCTACAGGGTGAATTTCCAGGAAAATATTCGGCAAACAAGGTCACTGGCGAATACAGCATATTCTCTGTGAAAAATGCTTTGGTGAATTTCAACAATCAACATTAATTAAATCAATTCTCCATTCTCAGATTCAGGTCATATTGTAAGCCCAGCAGGGATTCAATTTATTAATGACTGCCTTTCTCAATAAGAAAGATTACCAACAAAATATAATAATCAATGGAAGAGTGGAATCAGTCTTCTTTTTCACTCACAAAAAAACCTGGTTCCTGTGGAAAAAGTAGGAGCAAAAGATCCATTTCTCTGAATATATTACTAAATATATTTTGCCTTGTGTATTTCTAGATTAGAAAGGGGAAATTGTGCTTTCAGTTTAATAAATATATACAACAAATCTATATAATGAAAAATTGCACAGATTTATTACAGAGTTGTATCCCTGATGTCACATTTCCTTGATTCTAGTTTTTCAAGATAATAACATCCATCCATCCATTATCCAACCCGCTATATCCTAACTACAGGGTCACAGGGGTCTGCTGGAGCCAACCTCAGCCAACACTGGGTGCAAGGTAGGGCGCCAGCCCACCGCAGGGCATACACACACACATACCCAGATACCAAGCACACACACTACGGACAATTTAGGATGGCCAATGCACCAGGATAATCTAAAATGACAGGGATGTTGTGTTATTCAGTTGAAAAATGAAAAAAATCTTTTTATTAATATTGAATCTATTTGTTTCCAATTCAGTGTTTTCATAGTTAAATAACATTTACAGTTTTCTTCTATTTTCTTCAGGCATAGTTTTTCTTGTATTTTGCTTATCCAACAATTTTGTCTAAATGTTGGTAAACATTCTATTTTTCATCTTTTTTTAATAAACAAATTGATGACAAAACATTTTACAGTTAAATACTTTCAATTGTAATATAGTTGCCTGAATTTCTCAATAATAATCCCCAGAAAATTTCCCCCTTTTCTTAATATTAGTTTAGGGTTTTACAGTTTGAGAGGAAGAAATGTTTCACAATCAAAATCTGAGAATTATGAAATAGTACTGAAATTGGAGACATACAGTATTGTAAGTAATCTGATAATTACTGTCTTAAAATGTAAAAAGTAGGTAACTAAAGTCACCTTAAAGATTTTTAGAAAAACGTGACATGCAATGCTAAAGCAACTAATAAAACAAGGAGAAAGCTTTACTGACGATTAAGCTTGTCACTTCATTTGGGAAGCTGGGCTTATTTCAGGCACTTTTGGTTCTGCTGAAGAGAATCAGGACAAGTTGTGCTTGATATCCAAAGCAACTAAGTGTCATCTCTTGCTCTGTACTGAAGATGATGCTTACCATAATGCTGTGGAGTGAGAGTTCATAAAACTCTCTTTTGACAACTAGCAAAACCTCGGACACGGGTCCCTGGCTTTTTTAGCATAGCTAATTTCTGCATTCTTAGTTATACTATCATATAAATTAAGCCAATATGTTAATTTACAAAAATTGAAAATACAATGGGTTCATAGTATATCACATTTAAATTACCGTATGTAGTTTGCCTCTATACTTCTTTTTTTGTCAATAAGAGGTACAAGCAAAAATGTATAACACAACAATAAAAATATCTATAGAAGAGTGTTCCATTAACCTGAAATTGTTCATTATTGAAAGTATCCATTTTAAGCCTATAAACTTTTACCAATGTGAGGAACTGAAACATTTACAGTGTAATGTACAAGAAAAAATGGCACTGTTCAAGACCTTTGTGGGTCAACTATCATGTGCTCTTTTATTTGAAAATTTTCTTGAAATGGAAAGTTGGGGACTATGTAGAGTGTTTAGACCATCAGCACAAAAACGATTAGTAACAAAGACTGTTGTCACTTTTTGCATTCAAGTCATGACAATATATGTAGGTATATGGTACAATCATAACAACTAACATATTTGTAGAACATATCCAGGTATATAATGTATAAGTTGCACTGTACAACTCCATAATAGACCCTTAGACAGAAACACTATAACAGTGTTAGTTAGTTATGGTCTGATACACATCCTGATAAATAAATACAGTGTGTTTGTAGTTAAATGCAATTCATTAGAGGTTAGTTTACTCTCAGTGACCCAGCTGTAGTGTGCACATTCCTCCATAATCTGGTGGATAGGGGGGCACAAGTTGCATGTTGGGATTTTTTACCACCAGTACCAGGATTGTTAAAGGATAGGACACACCCCTTGGCATTTTCTGAGGACTATCTCACTGTACAGTACTGTACTGTGTACTTTGCAAAAACCAATGATAAATGCAATTAGTTGAAGTGACATATTGTCATGTTAACTCACCTTCCCACAATGCTTGATTATCATGCAATTCACACTTCTGTGCTTCTGGTGTGCTTCTGTACAGTGCTGGTATTACAGAAAATCTTAAAGATCTGGGTGTTGGGAGGTACACAGAGTAAGCCTTGTGCTAAAGCAGCTCTTTCATATTTTTGTAGTATTTCTGTGCAGTCAAGTAGGCTCCTTGGGGACCTGTGTCCTAGCAATCATTACCCAAAAGGTTAGCAGCCATTGAAAAAAAAACAAAATTGTATAGTGGGCATTCCAAAACAAAACATAAAAAGAAAACAACTCTAAACACAAGGTATTCATAGGAAAGGAAATGTTTCTTGTTTAAATAATTTCTTTTTTGTTGCTAGCTCTTGTTCTGTTTTTGCTTTATTTAAAATGTTTTTCTTTGGATTTGCTCATTCTTATAAAATTTGTAATTGTTTTGTTAACTTCAATATTGATTAATAAATGTTTCAATTTATTCCAATAGGTAGTCCTGACTTTTTGAAGAGTTTTTGTTATGGTTTTGGTTTTCCTTTTGTATTTAATTCACCATTGAGAATTTGCAAAAAGCCACCAAAGGTATCATATACCTTGTGTGTACCATCACCATATAAGGACATAAATGTTGTGTGTGATGTCATTGGTGCCATATTGCATGAAAGAATCTGAACCAAGAATCTTCCCTGCTAAAATATGACTTAGTTAAAAGAAATCCAGAATATTAGTTAACTAGTCAAAATCTGTTCTTCTTTCAATGAAAATTAACTGCAGTTAAGATCTGGCTAAATTTGTTAATATTCGCCTGTTTGTGAATTTCGCCTCGGGATTAATAAAGTATCTATCTATCTATCTATCTATCTATCTATCTATCTGTTTGAATTTTGTCTGATTTTTTTTCCATTTTTTAATTCAAGATTTTGAGAGTTCAAATTTAATATTCATTTTTTTCTTTTATGCTGGTTACCTGCAAGTGACAAACAAAAGTTTCAACCCCAGATGTTTTGGGATAAACAGTACAAAGGCTGGTGTCACAAACTTCCTTGTTGTCTAAGAAAATGTCTTCAAAACAAAGTATTTGCTGCAGTGGCTAGAAATAAATGTTTAACATATTTACTCAGAGCAAAAGATTGCTGTATTTGGCATCAATTTATGACTAAGGTACTAGGCTGGTTACTTTGATCTCATGGTATTTTTTATGTTTTTTATCATTTGTCATCAAGAAGTTTGCATGTCCTATCTCTTGGTCCTTAATAAAACTAGTTTTTCTCTTCTATTCTCTAGAATAGAACACTTGTATGTTATGATTCCAGTTCTTTTGATAACTCCTTTACTCAGAAAGTCAATTTATTATTACAATAAATACTGTAGTACTTTATAAGAATTAAAAGAATAACTCCCACCTACATATCAGAAGGATCTTTGTCTACTTCAGATGGGGTGTAGAATTTAAACGAATTAATAAACTGTCAAACACTTGACCTTAAGTAGACAAAGGAAACATTTTAATAGGCATAAAATTAAAAGTGAAAGGCTCTGTCATTGAAATAAAGCCAAAAGTACAGATAAAAAGTAATAGGAGTGTTAATAATGACCAAAACCAATACTGGAGAAGGTTTTCCACTTATGTCTCAGACAGAATTAAAATTCATGTTGTTGGTCTCTTTTGTTCATTCTTGATTCTTTTCTTGATGTTGATGATGTGAATCCTTATTTATTTTTGGTTGTGTATATAAGTTAGCTTTGTTATGTTCCATGTGTCTTGTGGATGACCCCCTTGAGGGAGTGCCAGCTGCCAGTTATTGCCAGGTAACTGTTCTTTGCCCTATAAATCCAGAAGGACTTCCACAGTTCCTGCCGTTCATTGTGAATGCCCCAGGTAGTCAGTTGAGTTTGCTTGTGGTTATTGTTATACTGTGATTTATTGTAATTCTGGATTTTTGATCTTTTGCTTTGCTTTTGACTTTGTACCGGGATTCTGCATTGGAAATGTGTTTGCTTTGGCTTGCCTTATTTTTTTCAGGCAACTCCTATGTCTTTTGTACTTTTCAGACCTTCAGAGCATTTGTGTGTCTGAAAAATAAATCTTTTATTTTGTAAAGATTCTGTGTTTTCCTCTATATCTAGATGGAGTTTAATGGGACACCACCCCCAACAGAGGGCATTCTCGAAAGTGCCAATTAGACTTGTGTGTTTTGGGATTCCTAGTTCATATCACAACTCGTTGTCACCCCTGATGCAAATGTAATCATGTATAATGTATGTTGATAGTAACTCTTCCTATGAAAAATTGAAAATTAAAATGCCACCTTTGCTAAGACACAAAAACATGTTAACACCCCTGGCTCCAAACCTAAAAGGTAAAGTAAGGAATATATCTGAAATTCTAGGAGGAGCATGGTATGATAAAGTCCCAAGAAAATACAAATAACAGTATACCCAACAGCATGGGTGGAGCAGGACTAGCATACAAGCATAATTTTAACACAAAAGGAGGTAGGCTAAGAAATCTCTATCTAGGTGCAGGATTATCATTATGCTGTGTGGCCTACAGGGGGTGCACCAGCTCCCCAAACCCAACATAGACTGATGTAGCCACAAGTCCAGCAACACACATTTTTACTTTTCTCTGGAAAATACTTCCCAAATCGCTTCCCACGTATACAGCACACTTACAAAGCACAATAACAATTCCCACGACACTACTTCTTTTTCTTCTTTCCTCTCTCTGTCACTCTTCTTCTGACTCCACTCTTCCTCCAGCAAGCTTCATCTTCTCCCTCCCTGACTCCTGGAGCAGTGGCAGTGGGCTCCTTTTATGCTGCACCTGGGACTACTTCTGGTGGCCTGTTAGCATGGTCCAGAAGCAATTCTGGGTGAGATGGAAGTCCTACAAAGTAAGGCATTGCAGTCCCTGCAGCACCCCCTGGCAGCCCCAACAGTGCTGCATCAAACTCCAACTCTCATGAGGCACTGTTGGAATCCAAGGTACCGCTGCACCCAGGAGGGTTTCCATCCAACACTCCAGGGGAGGCAGTGTCTTATGCATGCTCTCTCCCCAAGTCCTTCCACTATGGAGGTGTTCTGGCTGGGAAAGGAACCTGGTCGTCTACCATAGCTGCTATGGTGTACTGTTTAATGGGTCTTCGCCTTCACTTCTGTATCTTTGACAAATGCAAGAGAAGTGCATGGTAAAGATGGCATTTTTAATTTTAAAGAGCCCTGACTTTCTCTGACTAAAATTAACTTTTGCAGTGATGACTAAATGCACATAAAAAATGACAGTATAATGTCAGTCTGGTTTTCCAAGGGATGTCAACATTTGGAGTGATCATGGTAAAAAAAAAGCCATATAAATGTTAAAAGAAAAGAGGAATGTAATCACTGAGCAGAAACTAGCTCCTAGACAAAATCAACAATTTGGAGTTTTTTCTTGGAAAAGAAAAAACATTTGGTGTTCACAACATGCAGGTCCACCATGCAAAATAACCACAGTTGATAATAAATGATAAAAATGACAAAAAAAGTTTTTTAAACCAAATGTCACTGAACAACAACCTTTGCAGTGCAGCAGTAGAATGAACATACTGAAATCTAATGTTCAGAACAATGTTTTGAGAAGCCTCATAAATACAAATAACAGGGTACAATTTTCCTGTCCATGGTAAATCTAGGAAGACAGATTGAAACTGATTAAAAGTATAAAAATTAGTCAGGAAATTTCCATTGGACAGTTGAGACAAAACTCAAACAAAGTTGTAAAACATGCAGAGTTGACAGCTTTATGTATACCACTCCCATCTATAAAACATGGTGCAGGCTGTGTCATGAATTCAGTACTCATGACCACCACCAGCAGGACCACCAAGGCTAGCATGTCAATACAGTTGAACTACAGTCAGGTCCTTAAGTATTTGGACAGTGACACAATTTTCATAATTTTGGCTCTTTATGCCACAACTATGTATTTTAAATTAAGCAATCATTATGTGATTGAAGTATAGACTTTCAAATTTAATTTAAGGGGTTTACCAAAAATATTGTATGAGCTGTTAAGGAATAACAGCCATTTTTCTGTATAGCACCCCACCCATTTCCAGGGGTCAAAAGTATATGGACATTTGACTGGCAAGCTGTTCAATAGCCAGGTGGGAGCAGTTTCCTCATTATTTCATTAATTATTAAGCAAGTAAAGCTCTGGCATTGATTCCAAGTGTGGGATTTGCTTTTGGAAGCTGCCACTGTTAACTTTCAATCTCAGATCCAAAGAGTTGTCCATGCAAGTAAAAACAGTCCATCATTAGGCTGAGGAAAAAAAAAACCCTTTAAAGAGACAGCAGAAAGACAAGGAGTGGTCAAATCAACCATTTGATACATACTTAAAATGAAGGAATGCACTGGTGAGCTCAGCAGCTCCAGAAGGTCTGGAAAACCACAGAAGACAACTGTGTTAGATGATTGCAGAATTCTGTCCTTGGTATAGAAGAACCCCTTCACAATATTTAGCCAAACCAAGAACAGTCACCGGGACGTAGACCTATCATTGGCAAAGTCCACAATCAAGAGAAGACACCATGAAAGTAAACACAGAGGGTTTACCGGAAAGTGTAAACCACTAGCAAGCCTTAAGCATAGGAAGAACACATTTGACTTTGACAGAAAATATTTTTTAAAAGCCTCCCCAGTTCTGAAACAATTTTCTTTAGACAAAGGAAACAAAGATCAATACATACCAGAATATTGGAAAGAGAAGAGTATGGAGAAGAGAAGAAATGGTTCATGATCTGATGCATACACACCATATATGAAACATGGTGGAGGTAGTTTTATGCATGATTATTCCTGACTGCCAATAGTAGTCAGTCACTAGCGTTTGTTGATGATATGACTGCTGTCAGACATAGCAGGCTGAATTCTAAAGTGTATAGGGTTATTCAATCTCCTTAGATTAGCCAAATGCTGCAAAGTTGATGATGCTTCACAGTATAGATGGACAATGAGCCAAAACGTACTGCAAAAGCAAACCAAGTGCTTTTCAACACAAAAAAACTGAACATTCTTCAGTGGCCAAGCCAATCAAGTGACGTCAATCCAATTAGATATGCATTCCACTTGCTGAAGACAAAACCGATGGCAAAAAGTCAAACAAGCATGCAGTAAAGGTCTGGCAAAGAATCACTACGGTGGCAACCCAACACTTGAAGATGGCCATGGGTTCCAGACTTCAGGCAGTCATTGACTATAAAGGATTTTCAACCAAATTTTGAAAATTATCATTATTATTATGATTATATTAGTTTGTCCAAATACTTTTGAGCCAGTGAAAACAGGGGGACCATACGGTATTTTTAGTAAACCCTTTAAAGTAAGGCTGTAAGTCTACATTTCAATCACATAATAATTGCTTTATTCTAATTTCATTGTGGTGGCATACAGAGCCAGAATTATGAAAATTGTGTCACTGTCCAAATACCTAACTGTATACTGTTACCTTTAGTGGCACTTTAGCAGCAAAGATTTGGTCCAAATGTACCAGCTATGGATGAGATCTTAATGTGTGACATCTGGGGTGCTCCAAAGATATGAGAAATGGATGATGATACACTGTAGTTGACAGTGTGAGCACCAAAACTAGTAGCTTCTATTTTAAAGTGGGCCACAGAGCAAAGATCTCATTAGCAGCCCAGTCAGGATCTGGTCATACCTGACACTTTCTTCATTCTGATTTTATTTTTTGTTAAAATGATGAATTATTGATTATTTTTATTATACTGTATGTTGTGTTTCCAAGTATGCAAGTTGAGAACCCTCGGCTGTGTCTTTGCTTTGTTATGTGTGTCCTTTTGCACATGTGCATGTCACATCACAGCAGAGGTGTTTTATAAAAGCATTTTGATTATAGACTACTTTGTTCACAATTTAGTTAAGCAGATGGAAGGCAATTTTTTTCTAAAAAAAACATTAAATATAAAGGTCAGCAGTGACATAACTAGAATTTGTTGGGCCCTTCACTCCCTCATGTGAAATTGAACTATATCTAATGGCCACCAGCAAACAGATTCATCAAGCTTATAAGATTAATGCGTTTTATGGAGGTTTGGGAATGATAGCACCATTAATCTTTTCTTTTTGATGTCAAGCACAGTGAAAAGCATATTAATAATAAAACCTTTTTAAAAGAACAATCATGCACTGCTTATAGTTACACTACTAAGAGCCATTATCTTGATTACATTTAGGCTTGGTTTTATTTTATTTATTTATTTATTTGGATTAAGCAAAACAGAATTTTGCTGACAGCTCTTGCCTTTTATAACAAGTCCAGTTCTACCTAACATTTTGAAGGTTCAGCCTCTGCCACTCAAGTGTAAAATCACGAATGCCTTATGATGGTTTAATTTCAATGGATCAATCTGTAAATTCCCAACACTGCTTAAGTAGTGTTGTGTATGGGTATGTACCTTTGTGTATTTTATGTTTTATTGTTGTTTTTGAATTTGTTTTATATATTGGAAGTATTTTCTGTTATGCTTGTAATTATGCTCTGTTACTTTAAATGCTCCTCCATTCCTTGCAATTTGCCCCAGGAAGTGGGGTGACCATAACATCACCATTAATGATCCCTCCTTCTAACTATTTAGACCAGAGAAGAGAGAGTTCAGATCAGGAGATCATTAAATGTGTTAGGAGTTTTGCAACTATTGTTGTTTTTCTTTAGATTTTTCTGGTTCTGTACTTTCTTGTAGATTGTGTTTTCCAAATTGTGTTTTGGGATTTGTTTGCTTTTTTGCTCTTTTGAGTTTTTTATTGTAGTTTTTTTTTTTTGTAAAGAAATCCATTTATAAAGATTTCTTGTTTTTCCTTCCATGTACAAGCCAGTGGTTTACGGTTATCACTCTCCTTCTGGGACTTTGCTGTATTTTGGGACCTTGCTGATTCTGTTGCCAGTTTTCCTTATTTGGGGCATGAACTTCAAAATCCAACTTGTCTTAGTTGTATGTAAGTTTGACTGGGTAAGCCTCTTTGGGCTGGCCAGTGAAATCTCTGGCCTGTGTCTTGGCTTATTTTAGGAGGTCTCTCACCCATTTTGCCATGACAAAAATGTCATAATAGAGATGCATTCAAAAAGGAGGAGAGAATGTCTATGATGGACACCAAGATCTTAGTGTGAGCATGCACTATGATGTAGTTTTGCTCAACTGAGTATGAAGAAGGAGTCAATGTAGTTAAGATGAAGTGAGATGTCAACAATGTGGATATACTGAATTCAAGGCAGTGATGGACAGCTACAAAGACTAGTCGTTGTAGCTCAGGTGAGCTCATTGTAGCTCACCTGAACAAGAGATTTTTCTAAATATGCATGTCAAGAGATTACCTCTGATTGTATGAAAATGATAAAATAAGGTACATCAGTTATCATCAGATTTTCCTGTCTTTAATGTGAACATGTGGAGTGTGATTAATCCAAATAATTTTTTTTTTGTTTTTTTCAGTGATAAGCTCAACACTGAACAGGACGCCAGTTCATTATATGACACACATACACAAAGGACTCATATACAGGGCCACATCAGAGTCACCAGTCAACCTAACTAATGTGCATGCCTTTTGTATGCTGGAGTAAACTTGAATATACAGCTTGGTTCTACAAATCAATGACTGGATTAAGATTTGAGCTCACAACTTTAAGGCTATGAGAAGAGCTAATAACTGCACTATTGTGCCACAGCTAGTGTAATTATAATAATTCAAAAATTGCAAAAGGGATAAAATCGGACATATTGGACAAAACTGATTCCTTTTATATAATATGTGAAATCTTATCGAATAAAGACAGTCCTCTCATTCACTTCATATTCATACACACAGAATGCTTTTTTATAAAGGGACCGATTTCTTTTTAGCAGTAATTCTGCACTCTAATGTTATTCACTTTAGTCACTTGCACAAGGCTAAAATCCAGCATTCCTAGTTTTTGGCACAGTTATCTCCCACATGGAATTTCCAAAGTGTTTAACAAGAGGAAAATATTATTCTGTTGGATTTAACTAAGCAAAACAAACCAAACTCATTTCAAAAGTGAAAGACACACAAGCTAACCATATTTATAACATATATTGGAGCCGACCTGTTAAATGGATTCCTTTGTTGTTTGGAACATTTTTATCCAGTGACCTAACAAACTGATTGTGCAACAGCTCCCAGACATTCTGATGTCTGGGGAAAACAGAGAATAGTATATACCCTAAAAACAAAGAGCGGCTTCAGATGTAAGAGTACACATTTATAAGGAGGAAATTGAAAGTTAACGACAACAGCTGCATAAGGCTGGATTATTAAAATAACAGTAAGCACAGAATCAAACGAGATTAAGTAAATCTTCAGAGGCACCACTGACCCGGCCCACGCATTATGATAAATGACTTTATCTGCTGTATGCTGGGTATATGTCAATTGTACTCAAAAATATATATGTTTCTTTTACATACTTACTAATTCAAGCTGTATTTTTTTTTGATGTTTTAATCTGTTGTTTTTATTAACATCTGCTAAACTACAGTTTTCCTTTTTGTGTAGTTTAGTTTCTATAAATTAATCTTTTGTTATGATATATTAAAGCTATTTTCACATTTCTATCTGAATTTGCTCTAGCCTTTTTGTAAAGCAACGTTTCCCAACCTTGGAGTCGTGACCCCAAGTGCAGTCCCTTGATAAGCTAATGGGGTCATGAGAAAGCATTTGAAAATAGAAAAAAAATATTAAGCAATGTATTAAATAGGAAGTGAATTTAAATATTTCAAACAGCTGGGGTTGCAAAAAAGCTCAGATTTCAAAATGGGGTCACAAACCAAAAAAGCTTGGGAACCTCTGATGTAAAGGCCGGCTAATAGGCACTAGGCCACCTCACCACGCTTGAGTCCACATTTACCTAGTAACTACAGAGCTGATTACTGCCTTCAATCCAATGGTCCATTTATAGATTGCACAGGCCCAAAATTTGTTAACGACATGTTGTGCACTTTGAATCAGGCCTTGTTGTTATCCCCAAGTCGAGGTTAAAATTTAGGTTGATACAGCAGGTACTTTTAAGACTCTCTAATAGCCTTCCATTTAGGATTAGATCACCTGATTCAGTTTCTGCTTTTTAAGACTTTTATGTATACAATCTTTTCATTTTCATCCATCCATTATCCAACCCACTGAATCCGAACACAGGGTCACGGGGGTCTGCTGGAGCCAATGCCAGCCAACACAGGGCACAAGGCAGGAACCAGTCCCGGGCCAGGTGCCAACCCACCGCAGAATCTTTTCATTTTATTATTTTTAAATGAGTTTTGTATGTTGTGAAAATGAACAGACTTAACACACTAAGCAAGGTTTGGGACAGCCACCCGTATAATATTCCTGGCTGCAAAAGGGTTTTTGAATAGCACGGAGATGTTCACAATACTGAGTCCAAAACAGAACCGGTGAGGGTTTGCAGAGATGGCAGCTTTAAGTAATCAGACCAGAAGTGATGTGTAGGAACCAGAAGTGATGTAGGGGAAGCAGAAGTGATGTTCTTCTGATGTCAGTCTGTATAGTGGAAGTGATGTTCTTCTGGGCGCTGGAACCGGAAGTGACGTCAACAGCTCTGAATCAGACAGGTTTTCCCGCGGCTGGTCTGTAGAGATAACAGGAAAAGGTTTAGTGCAACCCGCCACCCCCTTTGCTTGGTCCATACAACATCCTCCTACTCGCACGTGTATGACAATGTTTTTTTCTTTTTAATTGATAAAATGAAAACTTCTGCTAGCTTAGAACTTGTCTTGAATAATACTTTCATAATACCTATACTAATTTGTTTTGCATACAAACACACACGGGAAAGTAATGTTCTTTAGTAGTGCCACTGGCTGAAAGGCAGTGAGTGACTAGTCGATGGAGTTTTTATTAGAAACTTCACCCCTGCTTGGCAAGAAGTCTATAGCAGTTTCATGGTAAGTGGAAGATAGGAGTACTGTCAAGGCATCCTTCGTAGTAGGATCTTCTTCTTCTCCCTCTTCATCTTTTCCCACTTCTATGTTGTGTTGATGTGCTTGTTCAGCTTTCTCTGTATAGCTTGGTCCTGCACCGTTTTACCAGTCAAGCCCTTTTCCTTCAGATCTCCTTTTATTCTATCTATCCACCTCTGCTTTGGCCTGCCTCGCTTTCTCTTCTCATGTACTTCCATTCCCATCACTCTTTTGCCTACATATTCATTGTCTCTCCATATTATATGCCCATACCACTTCAAGCTTTCCTGTACTTTCTTAAGTATCTCTCTTAATATCTCCCCCAACTTTGTACCTCTGATTGTCTCATTTGTTATTGTACCCTTTTTTGTAACTCAACACATCCACCTCATCTTTCATTTCTGCCACATGTAACTTTTTCTACTGTGCTCCATTTATTGCCCATGTCTCAGCTCCATACATCATTGCTGATCTTACCACTGTCTTAAAAACCTTACTAGTAACCTTTGCCTTAATTCTTCATTCACACAATACTCCTGATACCTTCTTACAATTGTTCCATCCACACTGCACTCTATGGGTTGTCTCTGCATCTACTATTCCATTTCAGGCTACCTCTGATCGTAGATATTTAAATATATCCACTCTTTTCAACAGCTCTCTTTGACAACTAACTTCTGAATCAAGATCATCATAAAAACTTCAATCCTCTATCTTTCATAGCCTTTCTCCATTCTTCCAAATTCCTCTCCACCTCCTCTTCTCTGGTGCTATGCAACACAATGTCATAGTCAAAAAGCATGCACCAGGGGGATTGGTCTTTTATCCCATGACTCAACACATTCATAACCAGATCAAAGAGGTAAGGACTTAAAGTAGATCCCTGGACCCTATTGTTTTTAAATAAGTTGTATATGTTGCTTTAATTTTTTTGTACATGCTGCTTGAAATGTACTATACAAATAACTTGTAAATTATTATTATTATTTAATGAACATACAAAATTACACTTTATTATATATAGTGTCGTTTCCAGATAACACCACATATTGGCTCTTATTATAGCACAACATATTATAGTTCAGACTGATGCCCTTATTCATGTAGATGATATATAGTAACATCCTGGAAACTGACAAGTACAAGCCAAAAATCATTCAGGCACTAACAAAAACAACAAGAGCTCCTGGAAGGCTCGCTTATCAGCTCATGTAAAAATGTTTTATGATAAAACAAACAAATGCCTCCCCCAGCCCCACACCATATTTTGCTTTCTCACAATCATACATCAATGTTCTTTGTTAATCTGTGTGGCATCCGGCTGGGGGTGGAGCTCAGCCGGGATGCCCAGGACGACCGGAGGAGGGCTTGTACCTCCTCCAGACCGTGAAGGGGCGACCGCCCTGGTTGTGTTGGGGTCCACGGGTAGAGGGCTTGGAAGCCCAACCCTGTAGAGACCCGTGGCCACCGCCAGGCGGCGCCCCGGTGCCTGTAGAAACCTGGAGCCCAGCACTTCCACCACACCAGGAAGTGCTGGGGGAAAGAAGACAGGGACACCCGGAGGGCTTCCGGGTGCGCAGCCGGCACTTCCGCCACACTGGGGCGTGTCTGCGGAGGAATGCCGGGAAGCAGCTGGAGCCCATCCGGGTTCCTTTAAAAGGGGCCGCCTCCCTTCATTCAGTAGCAGAAGTCGGGTGGAAGAAGGACGGAGCTGGAGAGAGGACTGGAGGCAGCCAGGAGAAAGGCATTTAGACTGCGAGGCCTGGACTTTGGGGGATCGGTGCTGGAGGCACTGGGACGTGCACTGACTAACTTGTATATATTGTGTAATAATGTATAATGACGTCCGTCTGTCTGTGTCCAGGCCATGTTCCACATCTGCTATTTTTAAATAGCAGGGTGATGGGAAGATAGGGCAAATTCCTGAAGGTTTGGGGTCTGAAACCAACAGTCCAGCAGCTGTAATTTCAAGAAAAGACACACGTTGCTCTGGCACAAGATATTCAACAAAGATACTGAAGGAAGGCATTCTACACCAGTGGTTTTTGAACTCAGCCCCAGGGACGCCATATTCCTGCAAATTTTTGTTCCACATTCTGTGAGTCACTTTCAAAATTAACAAATTTATTAGGGTTTGTTTTCCTCTTTTTTTATTTTGCATTCCAAAGCACAGCAGTATGGTTTTCACATTTATAAGACATTTATAAATATTTGTAGTTTTGCTATAGCTTTAAATGTTTAACTATCCTTTGTTGTTTTCCTATTGATGTGCCATTTTCTTGTGTAGTTTACTCCCTTAATTTTTTCCAAAAAATGACAAATAACAACTGTCTTGGTAGAGTATTATATTGCTCTACTTTCCCTTTTTGTATTATTAATATGTAGCCTTTGTCAGAATGCCTCAAATCTCCCACTGTTTTACCACTGTTTATAAGGTATTACAGTATATAACTTCTCCCCACCTTTCCTTCTGCATCTATAACCTCAGGCAATTAGGTGTAGTAAAAGACAAGCAGGAGTTAAGTTACAATTTAAACAATGTATTATTGATACTATTCATAAATAATAACAATAGGCAAAGTACATTTGAATATTGGCAACCATACAACCTGATTAAATGGTGATGTGTAGTTTCATACACACACAGACTTGTTAGTTACTTAAAATGTCTGTAGTTAAGGCATTATTTGTGGTCAACTTTCTTAAGAACAGGTCCGCATGCCTGTCTCAATATGGCTGCCGAGCTGTGCTCTTCATTGTGTTGTCCTTTTCAGTTCATGCATCAGTTTGGTAAGAGAGTGAGGGAGTGAGCAAAGTTATAGGTTTTCTGTCCAACCCCTAGAGCCAATAGGACATCATGGTACTTAAAGGCTTCTGATACAAGCCAGTTCCGAACAGCAATACTTCAGACCAATGGGATAGAACATCTTCACACCTGCCCCCCAAACCATATGTTAAGGTAAAGCTTGGCAGTTAGGCAGCCTGGCTTTGTGTGGGGGTGAGATAGAGACTTTAGCAGAGAAACACTTACCAAACCCGTTTGAGGCACTTCCCCCCAACCCTATCGTAAAATTCAAAAAGACCCATTCCTAAAAGTTGAGGGGTAAACATGAATGCTTCTCACTAATGTTGCACTAATATTACATTGTTTTGCCTAAGTTACAAATAAAAACATACAAAATATTTATCAAGTTGTATGCAAAATCTCACATCACAACAACAACAAACAGAGCAGATGCCCTGCCAAGCAACACTGAAAGGCTGCAACTACTTCAGCATCAGGCCCATTAACATGCTCATTAGTAAATACAGTGGATCCTTGAGTTACGAACTCAATTCGTTCGCGAGGGCTGGTTGTAACTCAAGTTGGTTGTAAGTCAAGACTATTTTTCTCATACAAAATAATGGAAATACCCATAATGCGCTCCGAACCTCCCACAGCAACACTTACTTAACCTTTTCATAATAAAAAAGGGTTGTATAATGTGCATAATTTACCAAAACACCAATAATTGTTCTAATGTACTAATCAAAAAGTTATAAAAAGTGCCTAGCCTACCAGAAACAACAATTTCACACTGTACTCACCATTTAATTTGACATCTTTGGGCTGCAGGAAGAGAGGAGGAGGAGAATGAAACGGAAGGTGGATATTGTTTAGAAGGAGCCTCCTTATGTAAATCTTTTCTTTATAAAATTGTCGAGATGGTGGATTTCAACATGCTGTACATATTAGCGAGATCGGTCACGAACGCCACTCTCATATTTCCGCACAATTTTCTTCTTCGTTTCGATTGTGATCGCTGTTTCTCAAGTTAATAATGACAGTAGTCAAGCACTCAGTTCAAAGCTGGTCGTGTTGTTAACTGCTGTAATAATACACTCCAAAGCAAGCCGGTGCTGACTCAGCCTGATGACATCATCATGTGCTGCGCCAGCCCACTAGCTAACATTCCTTAACAATCGCTTTTGTTACCTTCTCTTCCTTCCTTAGCAATTATGCGTCTTGCTTGCCATGGTCTTAGTGAATTCTATATATAGATAAATCACTGCACTGACCGAAATTACGTCCACAAACACATGTATCTGGGCTCCGACTGATGCTTATCAATGCTCTCGGCTGTTTGTTTACAATCGCACAAGCGGATGCACGTGACCGCATTCGGGTCGTAACGCAAGATGTTGGTCGTAAATCAAAACAAAAATTTTGGTCGTAAATCAAGTTATTCGTATGTCAGGTCGGTCGTATGTCAAGGGTCGACTGTAATTGGTTAATTAACCAGCGGCCTCATGTATAAAACTTGCTTACACTCAGAAATGTACATAAGCTGTTTCTTATGCAGAAGTCTAAATTTACAAAACAAAAACTTGGCATGAAAGTCAGCTTCACACTACAGCAAAATTTGACCATCCAGGTCCTACGTAAACGTTTTTGGTATTGACATCTTGGAGACCCCAAGTGGTGGGACAGTGAAGTAAGCAAAACAATCTCATTTTTTTGTGTATTCAAATGTTACATTTAAATGTACTTGAACTACTTATATCAGTTCACTAACATTTGCTCTCAATACAGCTATCTTTAATGTTTCAGTAATGCCTACGCATAATATTAATTGTCTTTGTGTGTAGACTGTCTATTTAGTCTATAAAAAGAGTTGCTGTGTGCTGTATAACACAACTGATGATGGCAGCATTAGCTCTTTTGGAGGATATTGCCAATGGCAGGCTATTAGGGATTGCAATGATTTTTTTGCTCATGGTAATGACTTGTTTATAAGCTGATTTAGAGTTACTAAAGCTGTCATCTTGGAGTTGTGTCCTCAGTTGCAGTATACATTGCAGAGACCATCACACACAAATCATGTGATCCCTGTTCTATCACGGTTTTAACAGCAGTAGAGTTTTTGCTGACAGTCAAAATTGGCTGTGAATTGGCTGATCAGTCAGTATTTGATATTCCTAATGTAAGTAGGGCAATTGGCTACACACATGTGGCAATACAGGCACCATCACATACTGAAGTTGTTTTTTTGTAAATAGAAAGTATTTTCATTCAATTAATATACAACTAATATGTGATGCTGAAATATGTCTGACTAATGTTGTTGCAGGTTGCTCAGCTGAACCCACGATTCCTTTATTTTATTAAATAGTAGTGTGGGAAGCAGACTTCAGGGTCATTCTTTGTGTTATGGTTGGTTTCTTGGTAAGTAAGCCTAATTGATAGGATTGCAATAAAGGTTAATACATAGGAAACAATTTGTGTAATCTTTGTTTCAGGTGTATTATGAGTACGTCACTATAGATGAGATATAATGAAAAGTACTCCCGCACAAACCAATATATATGTACATATGTACGATGCTTGGGATAAAGGAGTTGGCTAAAAAAATAGTAATTAAATGGACCATTGCTTCATGAAAGGGTAGATGGTAGTGTTTGGACAAGTCAGGCGGCAAACTGTTGTGTAGCCCACAAAGGTTTGCCACATTGTGATGGATTGTGCAGTACTATACAACATAGCACAGAAACATGGACTGCCCCTGCCAAGATGAGTGCATGGATGACTGACACCCTTTCTCTCATGATATCAGTGCAATGGCAATTCAAAGATGTTTGAATGTTGTATATCGAATTTACAGAAACTTGCATGTATTGCAACATTGACATCTACTTGGCAAAATTATTTTAATTTTACATGTTCAACAAGAATGTTCTTAATTTCATGCAGTTCTGTGCATCCAGCCTGAAATTAATGCTGTGCACTTGCGGTGGTCTGGGCACTGCATGATGGCACATGGCTATTGCTCTCTCCACTCAGTTGCTCCCACTCTTGTTTTTTTTTTTCTTTTATTTGGACCTACCATAGAGAGATCAGCAAAAATAATGTTTTTGCAGATCCCCACATCATTAAGTAATATCTCAAGTTCATATTCACTGAAGTTTTGTTTCCTCTGTTCTTCCATGGTTTGTAGTAAAGGTATCACTCAGGAACATGACCAAATTTATATGGTGATCTGATCATGTATATTAAAAAAAATCACTTTTTTACTCCATATATGATTACTGTCTGGCGGTAACAAGGAGAGACTAAAAGCGCTTTCATGCATGCATAAGTTTAAGTTGATTTGAGATTTATAAAGGAATTTGGCATGGCATGTTACGGAGATACAGTTTTATAAACCCTTTTTTTTTTGTACATATGTTGTTTTTGTCTTTCAAGTGTAATTTTTGAATCTAATCAATGTTTTATATATGGGGCCCAAGAACACCTGGGAAAGGAGGATGAAAATCATTGTGATGATGAAAATTTTAAAAAACAAGTAAAAAAAACCCAGATTATTCCATTATAATTTAAATGCTTAATACATTTAAATAAAATTTACCAAATTTACTTTTGAAATTGCTGTATTAACCCTAAAACTGGGAAATGATGGCTTATTAGTCTAGGAGTCCAATTAAAGGTAGAAGTTGGAACAAAAACCTGCAGCCACATGGGAAGACCCAGGACTCAATTTGACAAACACTGATCTACACATGTACGGACACATACGATAATAAATGGGTTAATCTAGGTATAAAAAGAGAGTTAACCAACAGATGTCAAAATGAAATGCATGACTCCACCACATTACATGTTTTATTGGCAATAAGACCTCTTTCAGAAAACTGGCACTGCTGCAGAATGTGTATGACAAGACAAAATCTTTCACTACCAAGGAACTTGTCTTGATTGAATTTGTGCTACATACAGGCACACACAGAAAAATAATTTAACTGGTTGTATCACAGAATGAAAGGCAGTGAGTGATCAGTGAATACAGTTTGTTATACGCATGCACATGGGGAACAGCTTATATGATAAAACAATAAAAATTAACAAAGTACATAACAAATTTCAGACTCTATAAACAAATTGAAGTGTTCCTTAGAGACTTTTTCAAGGATAAGTGTTACTCGGCCTGCTCACAAACTTCAAAAAGTTTAACGACCTCAAAAACAAAAGTCAGACCTGCACTCCCATACAGATCTGATGCAAAAGTGTAGGCCTCACCGATCCACAGCAAGCCTAGCCCCTAGCTCAAGTTGCAGGCTACAGCGTGCAGAGGCCCAATAGTGGTGCAAAAGCTTTAAAGTCACAATAATCAACAAATAGATACAACGGAAAACCTTAAAAACCTCCAAGTCATAAAAACAAAACAAAGTTCCTTAAATATTAAAGAAAATATATAAGTATTCATAAATTGTAAAAAGGAGAGAGGCAGGAGTATGGAAAAAGGAAACAAAACAATTTGTCTTTAAACATACCCAAGACAATATACAAGGCCAGAAGTAAAACAATTAGGGAAATCCAATCACAAATGTCAAAATCAAAAACTAGAAAACAGGACAAAAATGCAGTGCTGAAGCAGCCAGTTCATGTGCTGCTCACTCTTAAATAGTACTAGATGCAATGTCAGGTGACCGAGGACCTCTTGGTTAAAACTAATGAATACAAGGAACTACAAAAGATACTACCTTCATAACAAAATAATATTAAAATACAAAGCAATGTTCATAATAACATGATTTGTGACGTTATACACAGAAAAGAATCCTGGCCAGAACATATCAAGCAGAAGACTCTTTATGGCCATTTTTAATGAGCACCCATGAGTTATAGTCCTTTAGTTATCTCCTCCATATTAGGTGGTAATGTGTGCTTGTAAATGAGTGCTGGCTTAAATTACAGTAATTTAGTCTCTTTAGTAGGCCTAACATGGTCGGTAAACAGGTGTTGTTAAAAAGCAAGCAGGTGCCGCCGCGAGTGGCAGCCATTCCAGCAGCTCTGTGTATGACTTTTATGTGAATTTCCCCTTGGGATTCTAGGAAGTATTCTTGGAAGTATCTATCTATCTATCTATCTATCTATCTATCTATCTATCTATCTATCTATCTATCTATCTATCTATTTATCTAAACATACAGTGGTGTGAAAAACTATTTGCCCCCTTCCTGATTTCTTATTCTTTTTCATGTTTGTCACACAAAATGTTTCTGATCATCAAACACATTTAACCATTAGTCAAATATAACACAAGTAAACACAAAATGCAGTTTTTAAATGATGGTTTTTATTATTTAGGGAGAAAAAATCCAAACCTGCATGGCCCTGTGTGAAAAAGTAATTGCCCCCTGAACCTAATAACTGGTTGGGCCACCCTTAGCAGCAATAACTGCAATCAAGCGTTTACGATAACTTGCAATGAGTCTTTTACGGCGCTCTGGAGGAATTTTGGCCCACTCATCTTTGCAGAATTGTTGTAATTCAGCTTTATTTGAGGGTTTTCTAGCATGAACCGCCTTTTTAAGGTCATGCCATAGCATCTCAATTGGATTCAGGTCAGGACTTTGACTAGGCCACTCCAAAGTCTTCATTTTGTTTTTCTTCAGCCATTCAGAGGTGGATTTGCTGGTGTGTTTTGGGTCATTGTCCTGTTGCAGCACCCAAGATCGCTTCAGCTTGAGTTGATGAACAGATGGCGGACATTCTCCTTCAGGATTTTTTGGTAGACAGTAGAATTCATGGTTCCATCTATCACAGCAAGCCTTCCAGGTCCTGAAGCAGCAAAACAACCCCAGACCATCACACTACCACCACCATATTTTACTGTTGGTATGATGTTCTTTTCTGAAATGCTGTGTTCCTTTTACGCCAGATGTAACGGGACATTTGCCTTCCAAAAGTTCAACTTTTGTCTCATCAGTCCACAAGGTATTTTCCCAAAAGTCTTGGCAATCATTGAGATGTTTCTTAGCAAAATTGAGATGAGCCCTAATGTTCTTTTTGCTTAACAGTGGTTTGCGTCTTGGAAATCTGCCATGCAGGCCGTTTTGCCCAGTCTCTTTCTTATGGTGGAGTCGTGAACACTGACCTTAATTGAGGCAAGTGAGGCCTGCAGTTCTTTAGACGACGTCCTGGGGTCTTTTGTGTCCTCTCGGATGAGTCGTCTCTGCGTTCTTGGGGTAATTTTGGTCGGCCGGCCACTCCTGGGAAGGTTCACCACTGTTCCATGTTTTTGCCATTTGTGGATAATGGCTCTCACTGTGGTTTGCTGGAGTCCCAAAGCTTTAGAAATGGCTTTATAACCTTTACCAGACTGATAGATCTCAATTACTTCTGTTCTCATTTGTTCCTGAATTTCTTTGGATCTTGGCATGATGTCTAGCTTTTGAGGTGCTTTTGGTCTACTTCTCTGTGTCAGGCAGCTCCTATTTAAGTGATTTCTTGATTGAAACAGGGGTGGCAGTAATCAGGCCTGGGGGTGGCTATGGAAATTGAACTCAGGTGTGATACACCACAGTTAGGTTATTTTTGAACAAGGGGGCAATTACTTTTTCACACAGGGCCATGTAGGTTTGGATTTTTTCTCCCTAAATAATAAAAACCATCATTTAAAAACTGCATTTTGTGTTTACTTGTGTTATATTTGACTAATGGTTAAATGTGTTTGATGACCAGAAACATTTTGTGTGACAAACATGCAAAAGAATAAGAAATCAGGAGGGGGGCAAATAGTTTTTCACACCACTGTATTCTGCCAAGAGAGCTGGTCAAAAGCTCCCAAAATTTGGTTTGGAAAGCTAATACTAGCAACATTTGGTGTGCAAAGCTAACATTACCACACAGTTCGCACATTTTCTGTGCACAAAAAACTTGGCCAAGGTTCATTTTTAAGTTGTGATAGGGTGGAATTGAAAATAGAAAATTGCCAGCAACAAAATCTTGTGGCAAACTGTCAAGTTTATAGTAAAAGAAAAAAAATTGATTACTTAAATTATTTACCCCAAATTTTCACAAAAAAATCATCTCTCTGGCCCTTTTATTTCGCATAATGGTTGAAGGAGGAGACATATTAAGCAACTTGGAAAACCTGACCGACAGAAGACAAACGTTATGTATGTGCAGAATTTACACAGAATGAAAAGTTAACAGAGTTAATAAACATTTACAAGACTTACTACTGTGATGTTCACCCTTTAATATTGGCAGTAACATAGGTATCGCTAAATTTAAAAAGTCAAAAGTGTTTAATATAGAAGTAGGCACACATCAAAGAGCGAACCAGTAATAACAGTTTAATACTCAGACTACTGCAGGAGTTTTGGACTCCAGTAGCCTGTAACACCATTAAGAAGAGTGGAGCTGAAAGTGATCTACAAGCAAATGATTGGTTAGATTTTACTAAATTTTTGCTGTTGTGCCAGTTATATGGAGAAATCACCAATCAGAGCTGGCAGTGAATCATTTAGAAGCAATACAAATAAGCTTATCCAGTTTCTTCTTTGTGTGCCCAACTGTTATGTATGATGTCAATTTGCTTTGAATAACTGCTGCATTAACTGGGTCAGCCTCTGCCATTTAATACTGTGCCATTTTAGTCACCTGAACAATTATTGTCTTTGCTGATCCTTTTTGATAATAACACCTGTGATTACATCACTTCAGAGAATGCCTGATGTTGTGCTAGGAAGTGCAAAGAAACCAGCAATTGTATTTAAATAGTGAAATATTGTGAGAGAGGAATTAGACTATTTTGTTTTTGAAAAGTCTGACAATTTACCCATCTTTTGAAGTGATTTGTTTTGCATAGGTTTGAACTATAATATGTTGTCATGTATAATGAAATGGGTTGAGAGCAGTCAGTGAAAGGAACCCATGAACATTCCTCTGCCCCATAAACCTTTCAGTACACTAAATATTCAATGGTGGAACCTCGTGGTCAAGAATCAAATAGGCAGTGGACCTCATATTCTGCCTCTCCATCCACTTGGACAAGAGCATGTGGAGAGGAGAGTCTACCATAAGGACTAGAGTAAATGGGGTTTAACCTAGAAACATGAGACACAGGATGTACAGTATTTTGAAGTGTACTGATAAAAGCTAATTTATACAAGACAGATACATTCTTCTTAAGGATGGTCTAAGAACCTATGAATTAGAAAGCTAGTTTACATGATGGAACCTTCAGGTGGACATTTTGTGAAGTGAGCCAACTCAGGAGCACAGCTTCTCCTATCAATAGCAAAACAAAGAGGAGAGACTCACCTTATTTTTGTTCTCACTGATCAGCTTCCAGACTTATTTCTGCCTAGGTAAACACCCAGTGGGACTAGGCACACTTGACAAGACATACTGTATTAGGACTCTCTAATAATGCTGGTTTGAAACCATGTAGACTTTCAAATGGAGACACCCCTATAGCAGACTGAAACAGCATATTTATGGCAAATTCAGCTAACAGTATAGCAGAACTCTAATCATTCTAAAATCATTTACAGTATATCTAAAACACTTTCTAGATTCCTATTAAGTCTATCAATTTGACTGACTCCAAACTCTCAAAGTGAATTGTGATTCTTGATTAGAAGTTATAGCTGAAGGAAAATCCAGGCAGCCTGGTGAATTCTCACAAACAAATTTGAGTTTGTTCTGTAACCGATGGTAATTTCTTTATTAAAATAAATTGAGAACTCCAAGAGTTCTAGTAGTAAGTAGTAAGTAGGTAGTGTTGTCACTAGTCACTATTGTCACTATATAGTCACTAGTATTATTGTGTAACATTGTGACAATGAAAGATCAATAACTAAATATATGTTGATGGACTCAAGTGGTCTTTGTGCTGTAAAAGACAGTTGTAATGGCCCTAAATGGAGTCCAGAAGGCAGTTTAGATCTGGCACATACTTCACACAGTATTATGAATGTCTTGACGCATCTTTTTCCGATCAAAAATTTTAACAAGAGCGTCCATTCCATTGCCTTCTTACAATAAGTCTCACAGACATAAATTTTATCAGCAGGTATTCTATCTGGGGATACTGGTGAGTAACATCTGGTCATTTTATTGATCAGTTCTGAAAGATTTTTCAGTAGTGTTGTGCCTATGTTTTTTTTCTGATGGAATATTAAACTCTGTGTTGTTTGTAGGTATGTCAGGGTGAAATACAAATGAAAATGCTTCTGGTTTGCTATACTTATTGCCAGATTTATAGTTTATTATGTAATCATACCTACTAAAAAATAAAACCCAATTAGCTTTTCTGGCTTTTAATCTGCCATTTTTAAGTACATTGAATTTTTTAATATGTGAAAATTATGAATGACAATTGAGCTCCCGCAAGCCAATTCCTCAGTTCTTCCAAGGTCAACTTTCTCTCTACAGTTCACCATTCCCTATGTTTTAGTTCTTCTCTGAGAAGTACTGTAAGTCTTCGCAAATAAGATACATAGATATAGTTGGACTTAGTCACCTGTTTTCTAAGACAAAATAGCATTCACCCTTAAACTGAAAGCATCCACTTTAAATATGCAGTAATTTGTTTTTGAGGGTATGAATGACTATGGAAGGTGGACAGTAGTGAATAATCATTTAAGGTTTTGAAAGGATTTTTGTGCTTCTTTGGAACAACTACATTTTTTGAAAAATTTCTTTGTTAGACTAGTTATTAGAGAAATCTATGGTAGTAAAGTCCTTTATAAATATAATTAGCTAAACCAAAGAACCATTGAGCTTGTTTTACACTTTCAGATGCCTCCTAATTGATTACTGCTCCTTCTCTGTTCTTATCCATGCTTAAACCCCTACAAGAAATTCTGTAAACCAAGAACCATACTGTATTTTGGTGAAATTCAAACCTTTTTTCTTTTGCACATAAATGGTTGTAACATCATCATGATAAAACTTCCCTTACATAGCTATTGGAAAATATCAAATAAATATGCCCAATAAATCTTGAAAAATATCACTGACAAAATCTTGAAATATGTTCAAAGCATTTATTTAATCGTAGGGCGTTACTTTATACTTATAATGTCCAGTAGTGGTGTTGAAGGCGGTTTTCCACTCATGCACCGCTCTTATTCCTATGATGTTTTAAGCACTGCACACATTGAGTTTGGCAAATATGGTTGAACTAGAGACTTGATTTAGTAATGCAAAAATAAGGGGAAATTACTCAAAGTGATTGGGTTAAATAGAGACAAATTACTTCCAGTAATTCGCAATCAATAACCAAATTGTGCTTAACTAACCAGGGCAAACCTAAAATAACAAAAGTATGAGTACTGGGTATAACAATGGGGGTTAAAGACACCTCTAACTTTGGCATCAAGATTACTCACCATGTACTTCAACACTTCTCCCAATGAGTATCAATCAACATAAACTTTTCATGACTTAATTGTCAAAGGAAGGCATCATTACTTCAAAATTGTTAACTAAACTGGAATTCATTAAATTTTAAAATTGCCTTTGTCTGATAACCCTCAACTAATATGGACTTAAGCAAAGATTTTTGAACAGTGTTGGTCTACAAGAGCCCATCAGGTATTGTGTGTCATTTGAACTCTAGTTATTTCCCCAGGAGTCCACAGTAATGAACAGTTCACTAGATACTATGGACTCATAGAACATTTCCATCTGCTTGCTACATACATCAAAAGACTTAAGTCTCCTTAGCAAGTACAGTCTGCTCTAGCCCTTCTTGTACAGCACCACCAGTTCAGTTTGCTGTTTATGTAAACCCCCAGGTACTCGTATCTCTGCACCACTTCCACGTCCTCCCTATGAATGGTGAGTGGTGTTTGGAGCTTTTTGGCAAAACAACCACCAACTCTTTTGTCTTGCTGATGTTGAGTTGCAGGTTCTTCTAATTGAACCACAAGATAAAGTCCTCCACAAGCTTCCTGTACTCTGACTCATCTCCATTATTAAGGAAGCCTATGGTGGAGGGGTCTTCTGAGAATTTCTGTAGGTGGCAATTACTGCCATTATATTGGAAGTCCGTTGTGTAAAGGGTAAACAAGAAGGGATACAGGATAGATCTCTGAGGTGCTCTAGTCTTACACACCACCATTTCTGATACACAGTCTCTCAACCTTACAGACTGCTGTCTCCTGGTAAGGTAGGCCATAATCCAGGAGATTGTCAGGTCATCAAGATGCATAGCCCTGAGCTTTTTCCCCAGTTGATGAAGCACAATAGTTTTAAAGACACTGGAAAAATCAAACATTATTCTGACTATTGTACCAACTTTGTCCAAGTGATAGTAGGCACTGTGGAGCATGTAGATCAGAGCATTCTTCACACTTTTATGTGCCTGATAGATAAACTTCAGAGGATCACAGTGTCCTGAAACCAGGAGTTAGAGATGTTTCAGGACCAGACTCTTAAAGATCTTCATGATATATGAAGTAAGAGCAACTGGTTTGAAGTTCTTGGGATCACTAAAGTCCCTTTCTTTGGCACTGTGACTACAGTGGATGTTTTGAAAAAATGTGGAAACTTCTGCAAACTCAGATAAAGAGAGAACAGGTGCTAAATGACCCCACATGATTCCCTATGGTCCTGTAGCTTTTTAATGCAAGGTTTCCCCAGCACTCTCCTCACTTGATTAGCAGAGACACAGTTCAGAAAGTGGAAGGGGACTGGAGGCCACAGAGTGATGTCCATTGTAAGGGAAGGTCATTCAAGGTAGAGATGGTAGTTGGGATTCTACAACCTCCTCAGCTTGCACATGGAGGCTAGCACTGTGGAATGAATTGTTTGTATTTATAAAAGATTTGTGTTGATTTTTGGGTCAAAATTCAGAGTTTTCTATGGTTCTTCGTCTTGTTAGGCATTCTAGAACATTTAAATACATTTTTGAACTTTACATCAATTTAGTTCATTTCTGGGTCTAGCTCGGCTGAAGCCTACAACTGGCATTTAGAGTAAGCTGGACTTTGTGAGCTTCATCTCAGCTGGCTAGTTAATGTCCAAGCTTGATTTAGTAACTTTTTTGAGGGGGTCTCACGTCCATTTTGCCATGTTTGAAACTTCCTTTCATGGGAACTTATATCTAAAGCACAATTACCCCATAGTATAATGAATTTAGCATGGGAAACAACACTTTTAATAATAATATTTGTTAGTGAGAGGGAGATAAAAATGTGAAATGTTTGAGTGTACGGGTATAGCGAATGGGTTGCATGTGATGTTGGAATGGGTATTTTTGTCTTTATATAGAGTAAGGCACATACAGAGTAAGAGCCAGAATAGGAAAAGTGACAAATCTGAATAATGTATTCAGAAGAAGTTTAATTAGTTGTTATGGTTACTTGACTGTGAATAATTAATTTAAACATATATCTTTTTATAGAACAAGTACACTCACCTAAAAGATAATTAGGAACACCTGTTCAATTTCTCATTAATGCAATTATCTAATCAACCAATCACATGGCAGTTGCTTCAATGCATTTAGGGGTGTGGTCCTGGTCAAGACAATCTCCTGAACTCCAAACTGAATGTCAGAATGGTAAAGAAAGGTGATTTAAGCAATTTTGAGCATGGCATGGTTGTTGGTGCAAGACGGGCCGGTCTGAGTATTTCACAATCTGCTCAGTTACTGGGATTTTCACGCACAACCATTTCTAGGGTTTACAAAAAATGGTGTAAAAAGGGAAAAACATCCAGTATGCAGCAGTCCTGTGGGCGAAAATGCCTTGTTGATGCTAGAGGTCAGAGGAGAATGGGCCGACTGATTCAAGCTGATAGAAAAGCAACTTTGACTGAAATAACCACTCGTTACAACCGAGGTATGCAGCAAAGCATTTGTGAAGCCACAACACGCACAACCTTGAGGCGGATGGGCTACAATAGCAGAAGACCCCATCGGGTAACACTCATCTCCACTACAAATAGGAAAAAGAGGCTACAATTTGCACAAACTCACCAAAATTGCACAGTTGAAGACTGGAAAAATGTTGCCTGGTCTGATGAGTCTCGATTTCTGTTGAGACATTCAAATGGTAGAGTCAGAATTTGGCGTAAACAGAATGAGAACATGGATCCATCATGCCTTGTTACCACTGTGCAGGCTGGTGGTGGTGGAGTAATGGTGTGGGGGATGTTTTCTTGGCACACTTTAGCCCCCTTAGTGCCAGTTGGGCATCGTTTAAATGCCACGGGCTACCTGAGCATTGTTTCTGACCATGTCCATCCCTTCATGACCACCATGTACCCATCCTCTGATGGCTACTTCCAGCAGGATAATGCACCATGTCACAAAGCTCGAATCATTTCAAATTGGTTTCTTGAACATGACAATGAGTTCAATGTACTAAAATGGCCCCCACAGTCAGCAGATCTCAACCCAATAGAGCATCTTTGGGATGTTGTGGAACGGGAGCTTCGTGCCCTGGATGTGCATCCCACAAATCTCCATCAACTGCAAGATGCTATCCTATCAATATGGGCCAACATTTCTAAAGAATGCTTTCAGCACTTTGTTGAATCAATGCCACGTAGAATTAAGGCAGTTCTGAAGGCGAAAGAGGGTCAAACACCGTATTAGTATGGTGTTCCTAATAATCCTTTAGGTGAGTGTATGGACATAGTTAAATGAAAGGAAATATGAAAGTTGTTAGAATTCACAGAAACTCACAAACCGCTGTGCCTTGAACCTGGGGTGCAGGCTACCCCAGCAACATAATCTGTCCTCAGGTCTTTCCTATGACACACAGTAGCACAGGCACTTGGTATGCCTGACAGGAAAAGAACATTGGCAACATCTGCTGAGAGTGAAGCACATTGTACGGGCCAATCTGACATTTCTCAGCTCTTGGATACAAAATGCAGGTGCCACAGACATAGACAGCTGCCTGCACAAACTGATGTCTGTGCGGGTCTTTACAGCAGACTGGTTATTTTCATTGCAAGAAAAAGCGACACATTCCAATCTCAAACCAAAGTCATACATACACCTTTATGCAATGAAAAACAACAAGATCTGTGACCTCAGCTCAGTGTAAAGGTAAAAGCAAAGGGCTTTGAGCAGCTTACTAACACTGTGGCGCATTGCCTTGCCAGACAGCCTCCACAGTACAAAGTGCAAGGCATGACTTTACTGAGCACCTGCTAGAAGAATTTCATGATAGTAAAAAGGAAAAAAAATGCATGCACTCTTTGTTTGAGGAATGGATATCCAAGTTTTTCCTAGTAATTAATATTATATTGGAATTTAAACATATACTGTATCTTTTATGGAACAAGTGTAGTAACTGTTAAATGAAAGATTATATGAAAGTTGTGTATATGTGAAAGTTGCAGTTGATTCATTATGAACTCTGCTGAAAAGCTGAGGATATTGAATGGCAAGCACTAAGACATTTCCTAAAGAATAAGGTTATCTACTGTATTTCCTTGTACCAATTTAATGCAAATAAAGAAGTAATATGCATTTAAGATAAGGCAATGTTATATGCAGTACATCCATCCATCCATTATCCAACTCGCTATATCCTAACTACAGGGTCACGGGGGTCTGCTGAAGCCAATCCCAGCCAACACAGGGCACAAGGCAGAAAACAAACCCCGGGCAGGGCGCCAGCCCACCGTAGATGTTATATACAGTAATACAATAATATTGATTGGTTTTAGAAAAAAATATTTAGTATATGACAGAAGATATTCGTCAGTGATGGATTTTACACAGCATAAATAGAACAGGTCAGGTCAGGTTGGAGAGTATGCACTGGTATAGTGCGTTGCCACACCCACTACATGACAGAATCCTGGGATCCTGGTTGGCAACTCCCAGGCAGACAAGCAGTCCAGTCCCAGTCTCCGGAAATAACCATCTATCTGCCGGAGCCAGGTGTTACATGGGCATCCCCTTGACCTGGTCCAGCCACTTGGATCCCCAGCACTGAGGATCCTGGGAGCCAGATCACCCTCGGGGAATCACGCCACATGGCCGTAGTGCCATAAATGATGCTCCCTCACAATGCAGGTAATGTGCCTCATTTGGGACTCCATGAGCAGCTGCTCCTTCAATACAAAGTCAAACAAACGGTACCCAAAGATTTCTCTGAGAGATACAGTACCAAAGGAGTCCAGTCTTTGTCTCAGGTCACTGGATAGCGTCCATGTCTCACAACCATATAGCAAGACAGGAAGCACCAGGAATTGGATGTTTGTCCTTTTGTAAAGATATCGGAAGAACCACAAACCTACGATAACAACATTAATGCATAGAGAGAAAGACCAGTTTTGGGTAACAATAAATTTTATAAAACAAGTTATATAGGAAGGGAGGACAGTGTTAAAAAAAGATAAAGGTCATGTTATCATGAAGAGGTTTTTAAATGGCAAAACATTAAATTGAAAAACATGAAAAGTTAACTGGAAGGAAAAGTACAAATGACTAATCATCCCAATAGACATAAGCTTTAGTTTTTTATGAGGTGACTAGAATGACAAAAGAAAAGAGCAAAACATTAATCAACTGAGGGGTATCAAAAGCACTTCCATGGACTAATCTGGGTATATACAGTAGTTTTGTATTAGTATGAATTAGTTAAAGTCTGATTTTTGTTTCTAGAAAAATCTAGAATCTGGTATAGTTTTGCTGTTTCAATTCATATTTTAACCTTGAAATAATTTAAATAAGAGAGAACAAAAATATTGAGTTGCTATGCAGTTGTAACCACTGTTGCTATAGTAGTTGCCCTGGAAAAATGTTTGTATTATAAGAGGCGTCCTGAAGAATTGTCAGGATTTCAAGAGCAATAACAAACAAAGCCATTGTTTCCAAGAGTAGCAACGACAAAATGATGAATCCCTGCTTATTACAGTGGAGGAGAGGCAAACCAAACATGAATTAAGGGTACCTGGCCTTTTCAACACAAGTCCATGCTCAGGAGTACGGTGGTTTCAGAGGACCAGACGGTATTGTGACCTGGTGGCCTTGAGATTTCATTATTTTGTAATTGTTTTCTGGAGAGCAGATGGTCCCTAGAGATGGAAATTTTGTTATGAAGGTGTTTTGACATTTGAAAGTGTCCAAAGCAACTATAGGGAAAGTGAGGTAAAAACTTTATTTAGTTGGGCATAGTAGCAAGATATTTTATTTTATATTGTTTATTTTTCTTTATGTTTTGTTACCTTTAGTCATCATACCCTTGTATTTTTTTGATAATTAACCCTTGTGGCTTGCTGAGGGCACTCCCACTGCCCAAACCCAGCGCAGATAGACACAGGACACAAGTGCAACACACGCAGTTTTATTTTTTTCTATTACCTGTGGGAAACGCCTTCCCCTGTTTCCCACCTGTACAGCACAGTCACAAGCACAAGCACAGTCCAGCACTAAACTCTCTTCTCTCTTTTTCTTCTCTTTCTTCACCTCCACTCCTCCTGGCAAACTTCATCTTCTCCCATCAATTTCTCTGGCCCCCCCGAGGAGTGGCCTTTGGCTCCTTTTAAAAGGCACCTGGTAGCTGCAGCACCCCCTGGCAGTGCCCACAAACCCAACAGGGCTGCACCAAACTCCAACTCCCACAGGACCCTGTGGGAGTACAAGGCACTGCTGCAACCCAGAGGGGCTGCCACCTAGCACTCCGGGGGAGGTAATGCTCTAGATACACTCTCTCTGCCAGTCCTTCCAGCATAGAGGATTCCCACCCTTTAAACTCAACCTCATTTTTGTCCATTTTCTATTACTATTAATTAACTGGCCATAACTTCATCATTCCTCACTCAGTATTCATGTTTTGCCCATCAAAATGAAGGTTTTTGCAACTGGACATTTAGCCATGTAGTGCATATAGTGTACAGTATGTTACAGTAAAACAGCTTGCAAAGTTCAGTAACATTTTTCCAAAAAAAAATCACTTTAAAAATTATTTTTATTTCCATAGGTGTTGGAATAAGCTTTCAAACACTACAAAGTGTTACTGACTATCATCTCAGGAACAGTCATAAAAAATTGTTTATGAAATATCTACAAATAATATGTCTACTTTAACTGTTTAAAGCAGCACAAAAAATTTTTCAAATAAGTATCTATAGTATACATATCCATTATTAAAAACCCCAGGCCAATGTATCATTTTGAAAGGCAGATCTTACTCTGTCAGAATGTTTATACAGTAGTTGGTAAAGAAATTATGCTCTGTATCCAATATACAACACCAATAGCTGCAAGATTCAAAAATGTCTTTACAAAAAAAAAAAAAATTCAGAGACATAGAAAGTTAAATATGGTGTAATTTGAATACTGAAACACCTCTTTCATGTATTAAATAATAGACTGTCCTTCATATTGTACACAATTGATTTGGGACTTTCAAGAAAGTCATGGTAGGTCAGGTTGTATCAGGAGTGGTATTGTGGTATGCAATATGGTGTAACACTGTACTGTACTTATTCCATTAAGGAAATTGATGAGTTTATTCAGTTTTTTTTAACATTTTGCATTGTTGTTCAGTCACGCTGGTGGGTTCAAAACAATAGGGCAGAGTTTATAGTGTTAACAAAACCCATTTTTTTGGATTGTCTGAATTTGAACAGGTATTTTTAAATTAGATTACCCAAGAAGAGGCTCTCTATTGCAATTTACTGTACACTGTGCAAAAATCCTTTAATTATCCTACTTAAAATAAGATAATAAATAAAGAGGTAAATTACGAAACTTAAACAAACAGCATGGAACTCCTCTGTTACCATACTTAATCTTCCCCGCAGCAAACACAAATGTGGAAGTGTACAGTAAAAACAATCATAAGCTTTTTCTGGATTCAGAAAGAGCAGGTCATTATGGTCCCTGCAGCACAGCAACTGAGAGTAAGACTGAAACCCCACAGAACACATAACACAAATGTATAGTACTGCAGGAATACACAGCATATAAATTTGTGAATCAGTGGCCTGAAGGATTTTCCTGAATTGCATCAAGCTACCCCTGAAAAATTAAAAAAATAACCTTCTTAATATAAACTAAACATATGACCAAAATTTTGTTTCTTAAACCCAATGAAATATTCCCAGGCTGCTGTATTTGTTGCCTTAAGTTTGAACTATATAAACCTCTTAATTTTATAAAACTGTGCAGCCCAACTAAGTCTATTAAACTATATTAAATGGTTTCCCAGCAGCTCATTACTCCTCTCAACTTTCAATGGCACAAAAAGATGTTAAATTTAATTTTAATGAGCTATGTGTGGATTACACCCAAAATACCTCACACTTAATAAGCAAAACAGATACAATGTGCTGCCTTATTGCCACACTCCAAAAAGAAACTTTATTGGAATGGTGACATCTACTGTTTGTTTTAATAAACATTCAGCCTTTTTGAATTAAATATGGGAAACATGAAATTCAATTCAGCCAGGTTTGATGCTCTGCTCTGTCACTCAGTGTGTGGGGTTTGTACATTCTCTTTATGTCCACATGGGTTTTCTCTGCATCTTCTAGTTTTGTCACACATCCTAGGGATAGTCTTTTTAAGGTAATATGAAGAAATGCATTGGCCCTATATGAGTTAGTGTAGGTGTGTGAGTAACTGTGTCCTACAGAGGCCTGGAATTCTCTCTAGTTTTGGTTTCTGCTCTGAATGTATGCTGTAGGTCTGGTAAGTAGGCAGGATAAAGGCGTTGTAGTACTCTCCATTATCTGTTACAATACCCCAAACTTATGATTGCCTTTGTTTAAAGGTTTGTAGGGTCAGTACTGTCATGTGTACAAATTACTGTGAATTCTTGCTTATATGTGCTAATCACCATGTAACAGTTTGCTACTGTACATTGCCATGTTTAGTGGGTAGAACTACCTTATCACAGAATTTCTGTCTTGCTTAGTTAAAAGAATCTCAGGATCCATTTGGCACATAGGAATAATAACTACAGGGTCTTAAATCTTCACAAATAAAGATCTACTAGCACTTTGGAACAGGTTAACCTGTGATCTGTGTGAGATCCCAATACTTCAGTGCAGTGATAGGGCCACTGTGCTGACAAATGGCGTCATCCTTTGGATGAGATTTAAAACCGAGGTCCTCAACCCCTGAGGTTATAAGTGATCCCAGAGCATCTTTGGAAAACAGTAGGCTGTACTCCAATGTCCTGGCTAAATTGCCTCATCCATTCTAGCCTCCTAATCCTACCTTGTCCCTAATTGGTTAAATATATATTTCACCTCATCACCAGTATATAATTAAAGTATGATGCATTAATGGCTGCTATTGCATCATTTAGGTGGATGCTACCAAAAAGGTGGTGGTTGACGTGTCCCCCACTATCAGTATAAAGTGCTTTTAGTAGTTAGAACAGTACTATATACATATCTTCTTCTTCTTTCGGCTCCCCCTGTATGGGGTTGCCACAGTGGATAATCTTCTTCCATATCTTTCTGTCCTCTGCATCTTGTTCTGTTACACCCATCACCTGCATGTCCTCTCTCACCACATCTATAAACCTTCTCTTAAGCCTTCCTCTTTTCCTCTTCCCTCGCAGCTCTATCCTTAGCATCCTTCTCCCAATATACTCAGCATCTCTCCTCTGCACGTGTCCAAACCAACACAATCTCGTCTCTCTGACTTTGTCTCCCAACCGTCCAACTTGAGCTGACCCTCTAATGTACTCTTTTCTAATTCTATCCATCCTTGTCACACCCAAAGCAAATCTTAGCATTGTTAACTCTGTCACCTCCAGCTCTGTCTCCTGCTTTCTGGTCAGTACCACCGTCTCCAACCCATATAACATAGCTGGTCTCACTACCGTCCTGTAGACCTTCTCTTTCACTCTTGCTGATATCTGTCTGTCATAAATCACTCCTGACACTCTTCTCCATCCATTCCACCCTGCCTGCACTCTCTTTTTCACCTCTCTTCCAAAATCCCCATTACTCTGTACTGTTGATCCCAAGTATTTAAACTCATCCACCTTCGCCAGCTGTACTCCCTGTGTCCTTACCATTCCTCTGACCTTCCTCTCATTCACACACATGTATTCTGTCTTGTTCCTACTGACCTTCAATTAATTAATTAAAGATAGATATGAAAGGCAGTATAAAATGTGAACATAGCAAAGGTTGGTAATGGTATAAAGACTTTTAAAACATTTCAGAGGTTACAGGAAACTTTTTAAATTAGTATTTGTGTGTAGGGAGTTGTCCCTTTAGATGATCTGTTTAAAGAATGTATGTATTTGAATAAGAGCCAATGACAACATCAGAATGTAAAAGTGGAGTAGCCTCATTACATTCTGAGCATACAAAAACACTTACTGACCCCAAATGTATAGGAGGTTTCAAATTATTTTTTTACAACATATTAAACACATTCATTTAAGTGTTGCTGGGTCCTGAGTCTATAACAGCAGAATGCGTGGAAGGCAGAAATCTTACATGAACACAAAAAATGTTAGACGTTAAAAGACAGTGAAAATAATACAAAAAAATTACAGAGTCAGCAACACCGGTCATTAGAAGAAGCCAGTAGTATGTCTGGGGCTAACGAGAGCAATTTCAAGTTAAACATGAAATTCATTTTATTTTTTTGTCATTGTGCAGAATAATTTTCTATAATATAACTGAGGTCTGTGCAGTACTCTTCCCAAGGGCAGTATTTCAAAACTATACTTATTTTATTACATTTTAAGTGGCAACTATACATGTTTCTTTCTTTAGTCTGTTGGGCAACATGTGGGTTAATGTGAAATTCGATCCTGATTTTCAATAAAGCTAATATTTCTTTTTACTGTTCATTATATTGTAGTGTAATATAAAACATAACACTGTAAATCATTTATATATATAAGATGTATGTATGCAATGTGCCATTGATGATTAGTGTACATAATGTATCAAGGTAAAATTAGCTAAGTTTTCACTTTTGTTTCACCTTCACAATTTTGCACTGTATCTCCAAAGCTGAGGCCCTTTTCTGCTACACATGTCCACTGTCACTACTGGCGCAATAGTAATGACATCACACATGTAGTCTATACAGTATTTGGCAACAGCACCCTTTAAAACATCTTCCTGCTCCTCTGCTTGACTCTAAGGTTGGCAGGGTAGGCTCCAGCTCTTTGCAACTCTGTGGTAAAAAAACAATGTTATTAAAAGGAATAATTGGATTGACCATTCAATTTCTAGGTTTTTATCCTTAGTTTGGTTAATTATGTCATTTTTGCCAATTATGGCTAAGGCCTAATGAGGCATGACCTTTTATTGTTAACTGCCCTTCAAGTGGTGTCAATGAAATATAGTATCTATCTATATACATAACATGACAAAATATCTGATTTCTGTGCCCAGGTATAATGTTGTCTGGTGTCCACAAGAGTTTTACAGTGCCTATTGAACCAAGGCAACAAAACACATAAAAAAGGTTGTAAGGAAGAGTATATCCAATAAACATAGCTTCCTAAATGCACAATGTGATTGAAACCTCATTTGAAAAGTGAGGTTTGGTCAGTGTTTTCTTATTTAAAGATTGAGGTGATCTTAATGGTAAGCCCCGGTGGTCTTTGTTATCTTGCTCATCATTATGGATAATTCATGTTTAAGATTTTGTTCATCTACGGTGGGCTGGCGCCCTGCCCAGAGTTTTTTTCCTGTCTTGCGCCCTGTGTTGGCTGGGATTGGCTCCAGCAGATCCCCATGACCCTGTAGTTAGGATATAGCAGGTTTGATAATGGATGGATGGATGGATTTTGTTCATGTTTTAGATTTTTATATGGTAGAATTTTAGCTCATGGTTCAAGAATTCATGGTTCAAAGTCTTGGGTATTAATCTAAGATTATTTAAAGACTCCTGTTGGATTTTCATTTTCAACACTAAGATTGAATTTTATGAATTATTTATTAAGGTTTTGCTGTTTCTAGTTTTATTCTGTAAGTACTGTTATGTTTAAGCCAAGGCTCCTTTCCTTATGTTGTGAAGGGCAAACATCACAACTAAATGTAAAGATCGTTTTCAAAAAATTAAGCAAGATGCAAACAGATGGTCTATCCTCCATTTCACATTAGTAGGGAGAATCAACACTGTCAAGATGAACATCCTTTCCAAGCTTTTTTTTCTATTTCAGAGCCTCTCCATATACACTAACAAACCATTCTTTAAGAAATTAGGCTCAATTATAACCTCAGTTTTTTTACAATTCAAAATATCCATACATCCAAAGGGCGACTCTACAATGACCTAAAGCAGAAGGAGATATGGCACTACCTAACTTTCAGTTTGATTACTGGGCGGCAAATATATAAGCTATAAGGACTTGGAAATTGGTACAAATTGATGAATACACATAAGCCTGGCCTACAATAGAAATAAAATCTTGCTATATTTTTTATACTGTATGCCCTGCTTTATACCCCAGTAAATACAAATTATCATCAATACACTAATAATCCAATTGTCCATCAATCACTCAGAATATGGAACCAATGCAGGAAGCACTTTATGGTAGAGAAGCTTTTATCTGTTGCACCTCTACATGATAACCACCTTTTTCTATCCTGTCAAACCTACACAATATTTAATGTTTGGAAAATGTCTGGAATTAAAACACTTAGAGAATTGTATGTAGATAATGTCTTTTGAACAATTACGCATCAAATTTAACTTCCCATCAGCACAATTTTTCCACTACTTGCAAATCAGACACTTTGCTGAAAGGAATCTGCCTGATTTTCCTCACATCTCACCCATTTCTGTTCCAGAAGAAATACTGATCAGTCTTCAATACTGAGACAACATTTCAATAATATATAACAACATTTTAAAGTCCCTTCCCTTCAAAAATCTCAGGGTATGGTGGGGAAAGGATCTTTCATTTAACATATCAGAAAAGGAGTGGAAGGCAGCCGTGCATAGAATATACTCTATTGCAGGGATCTCAAACTCCAATCCTGGAGGGCCGCAGTGGCTGCAGGTTTTCAGTCTAACCCTTTTCTTAATTGGTGACCTGTTTTTGCTGCTAATCAACTTGAATTAAATTTTAACTTTGAAGTAATTTTAATTGACATGTTTCTTAAGATTTGTTCCCCGGAATTTCTTCATCGTTCCTCTGAATGGCTTCATTTCTTTCCTTAAATTAAAAAGAAATGTGAAGTGAGTGAGCCTACAGAAGACCAACTAAGTCAGGGCCTCAAACTCTGAACAATTTCACTCCAACCAATTGCTTAATTATGTGCCACGTGTTGTTAATTAAACTCGTTCTTTAATTCAGTGGCTTGTTGCTGCTCTCATTGTGCAATAGCATACATTACCGAAATTGTTGATTTTTTTCTTTACTTTCCTAAAAGCATTGTTAAAATGTTTTGGGGAGCTGAGCCAATCAACATTCCTGAGACCTCCACCCTTTTTATTTTCAGATATTGTACAATTGTCACAGTTTGCTGGTCATGTTTTGGTTCATTTTGTATCTCATTATTGTTTGGCTGCTGATTAAGGGAAAAAGAAACAGTTAAAGGATCAGAGTCTTCAAGAGCAAGTAAATTCAAGTTTATTGAAAAGAAGTTAATTAGCAGTAAAAGCAGGCCACTAATTAAGAAAAGGGTTAGAATGAAAACCTGCAGCCACTGCAGCCCTCCAGGACTGAAGTTATAGATCCTTGCTCTAGCGCAATATATGCATCCAATCATTCAATTTAAAATCCTTTATTAATCACATTTATCTCATTTAAAATTGACCCAAAATATATCCAAGCCAAGAACCACCAATAGTTTAGAAAAAGATGAATGTGGTTTGTGAGCATACAACTGGGTGAGTGATATGTGGATCATATGACCAGATTAACTTGAAATTTTTTCATGTATGTTGTAAATAAAACAGTAGGACACAGAAAAAAGTTTGGGGCAACCACCCCGTTTACTTAAAGATTCTGGCAAGACTGAACAGAGTCTGTACAGAGACTATACGGATGTGAGCCCAAAACAGAACTGTCTTAATGGCAGAAAGATGGAGGTATTATAGTCCGTCAGAGGAAATGATGTCACTGGGATCAGAACCACAAGTGATGCTATTGTGGCCGTGACCAGAAGTGATGTTGACAGGTCCAGGTGGCATTTCCCTTGGATGTTCTGTAGGAGAAAGAGAGAAAGGGTTAGTGCACACTGCTACCTGCTGGTCCGGTGTGGAATTACAATCTTTGGCTGCCTCCCATGCGCAAGTGTTTGACAATGTTTTAATGTGGTTTGCTGTTGTTCAGTAGTCGAAACCATTGAAGCCCATTGAATCATAAACTTTGTGATCTCTGTTCTTTATGGTAACATGAGATTAGTATTTTTGTGGGCCATCACTACAAACAATACAGGGTAAGTAACATATAAAAAGTATATTTTTTGGGTGGAGTATTTAAAGCTTTATGCTTAAATTGAAAACTTTAGGCAACATTAATCCATACTGAATTCTGTGCAATTTTATTAACAGTATAATATGAGTGTTAAATGAAGGGGTGTTGTGTGTACAAGTAGTAATATCCAAATGACAGAATATTAACAATTATGCTCTCTGAACAGATTCAAAATATGAAACTCCTGTCATCCAGTAAAAGCTGAAGCTCACAAAAAAATGTAGAATTCAGAGATAAAGATCAACAGGGCAGAATTTGTTTATGCAAAATGACCTGAGGCATCTAAAGATTGTATCATCTTTGAACTCGTAAGCATGCTGTATTTCAACACAAGAGTTATATTGTAAACAGAAAATATCTTTTGAATGCTAAATCCTATACACCTGCTTCGGTTATGTAAATATTTTTTCCTTGATGAACCATTTTCACACCCACCCAAGTCATTATTAAATCAATTTTGTCCCTTATAAAGAAAGATTAATTGCAGAAAGATTTCTGGTGGCAATGAAAGAAGGAAATCCAAAATGACAGAAAACCGGCGAAATGTTTTCTAGCAAAGAATGTGTTCAAAGCAACCGCACTGCATTATTGTGATACTATAAGCATCTCATTCTGACCACTAAAAGGTTTTCCTCCTGCGTTTCTTCAGTCTCTGCTGTGGTGTATGGCCAGCCATTCATCCCGGCTAATACCCCTAAGCCGCCAGGTGGAACCCTCCCTGCAGTATGGAGGTGCCCCGAAGACCAACAGGGCATCATGGACATTGGAGTCTTTATGCACAGCCCTGCTGGATACCGTGGGGGCCACTAGATGACGCTGCAGGGAGGAACGACATTTATTTGCCTTACGCCCCGGAAGTACGTCCGAGTCACATGGACAAGGAGAATGACGTGCTTCCGGGGTGAAGAAGAAGACTTTTTATCTGACCCGGAAGTGATAAGGAATCACATGAACTGGGGATTGGGAACACTTCCGGGTCAGGGAATATAAAAGGACTCTGGGAAATCCAGATGACGAGCTGAGCTGGGTGGAAGGGTGGCAACGCGTCTGGGAGTGGTGGACAGTTTATTGTAGTTATTGTGATTGATTTAATGAGTATTGTGGAGTGGAGTATATAGGAGGGTGCTTTGCACTGTGCAATTTGAATGAAGTCTACTTTTGGACTTTTATCTGGTGTCTGGCGCATTGGACAAGGGTTCAAGGGAGCGACAGTGTCCCCTATCTGTCACACTGCCCACACCAGCATAGCCAAGTGTTCAAGTGCATGCATGTTTAAATCTATACATATCTGTACAAATGGTTTTCACCTATTCTTCGCAATATAATAATTTACTTTCAGCTTCAACCTGCATTTATGAAAAGCCCCTTTAACTGAAAATTATGCAGTCATCATCCAGCCTGAAGTATCTATACACAATGAGTTCTTTCATCATTTTCAGATTGTTGGATTAGAGTTTTAATATTGCCAAACTTCATCAGTAATTGCATCAGAAAATGGGAGCAGAGACACAGGGGATAGGAGTACATCAGGTATTATGTATTTTAAAATACTTACTCTATAGGGTGGTCCAGATCTAATTTTGCAATTTTTATTCCGCTATAACTTACTAAGTTTATTACATAGAAAATCACCCAAAGAATCTCGGACCATCAAGAAGTGTGTAAACTGACGACATGAAGAATCGTCTTTGTGCCGAACTGGAATCATCCCGACATTAATCAAAGTCATCCAGACAATCTGGATCTGCATAATTAGATCTGGACCACCCTATATATTGGTGTCAGAGAGTGGTGACATGTTGCATGCTGAACATGAAAATGTACACTGCATACATGACAATACAACTAGTATTACTACTACTGCTACTATTTCTGCTACATTTCTGCTGGAGTCTCATGAAAACAGAACCAGCGTTGGAATGTGTGACATTAAATCTATGACAAAGCTTTCTTTCCCCACATTAAGAGCTTCTATTATCGGAAAAGCACATTCCATCATTGACTCCTTTTTAGTCTTCACCCTGGTCTGGTTCCAGGCTGGAGTGGAAATGTTCTTCCTTTTGTTCTGTAATTTTCATTTGACAACTTTACTTTCTCTTCCTTGGTCCAAACACATGATATCAGGCTGTCAGGCTCTAAGCTGGCTCAGAGAGACTAAGGATGAGGTTCTAAAACAATGCAATTTTCCATATCTGCTGAAATATAAATTTTGCATTCTATATATAAAGTAAAAAGATATTCAGTCCAAATACAACAGCAGGTAAGTATAATATAATACTTGATTAGTAATACATATAGTATATTTGTTTGAATTGCACCTTAATTCTTTTTTCAAATTATTTTCCTAGCTTGCAAGATATACACCAATGAGAAGATAGTCACTTCTATTCACAGACATCGTGTTGCTGCTATACCTCATTCTTCCAATGTCCGAACCCTTTTAATTTATTCTAGTGACACAGTGATCTGGCATGTATCCTATAAAGACTGAAAGCAAAGAAAACCGTTCTTTGACAAAGTGTCAGTACACTGCAGGCTACACCCACACTTGCACTCACCCACACACACAAACTGATTTTGGGTGACTTTATTGTCATAGAAAACAGAGAGAAAGGTGTAAATCTCAGTGCCTGTGCCTGGAATTTGAACCCAGTACTCTGGAGCTCCGAGCTACCAACTCCATTCATCCATTTTTTAAAGTTGCTAATCCAGAGCAGGTTCGTAATTTTGTAAAATCAATTATAAAAAGGTTCAGGACTGATCAAGTCTGATCTCAAATTCAAAAGGCAGGCTTCAAGGCCTGAAAGGGCTAAAAATGGATTTTGTGTTTAAAAGTTTAAAATTACTTTTAAATGTCCCAGATACACAAAAGTGCTATTCAAGGGACATTAAAATGACGAAGGCCAAGAACGTATGTTTAAAGAGGCAAGCTGATGCAAACAAGTTGAAATCAACAAACCAAAGACAAAATTCAATAAACAGTAACACATATTTACAATAATCAGGAAATCCACTAAAGCTACACATTACAAACAAACAATATTTACTCCACAAACCTTAATCAACCTCAGAGAGATCTACACCTCAACCTGAAATATATATATACAGTGGTGTGAAAAACTATTTGCCCTCTTCCTGATTTTTTATTCTTTTGCATGTTTGTCACACAAAATGTTTCTGATCATCAAACACATTTAACCATTAGTCAAATATAACACAAGTAAACACAAAATGCAGTTTTAAATGATGGTTTTTATTATTTAGGGAGAAAAAAAATCCGAACCTACATGGCCCTTGTGAAAAAGTAATTGCCCCCTTGTTCAAAAATAACCTAACTGTGGTGTATCACACCTGAGTTCAATTTCCGTAGCCACCCCCAGGCCTGATTACTGCCACACCTGTTTCAATCAAGAAATCACTTAAATAGGAGCTGCCTGACACAGAGAAGCAGACCAAAAGCACCTCAAAAGCTAGACATCATGCCAAGATCCAAAGAAATTCAGGAACAAATGAGAACAGAAGTAATTGAGATCTATCAGTCTGGTAAAGGTTATAAAGCCATTTCTAAAGCGTTGGGACTCCAGCGAACCACAGCCATTATCCACAAATGGCAAAAACATGGAACAGTGATGAACCTTCCCAGGAGTGGCCGGCCAACCAAAATTACCCCAAGAGCGCAGAGACAACTCATCCGAGAGGTCACAAAAGACCCCAGGACAACGTCTAAAGAACTGCAGGCTTCACTTGCCTCAATTAAGGTCAGTGTTCACAACTCCACCATAAGAAAGAGACTGGGCAAAAACAGCCTGCATGGCAGATTTCCAAGACGCAAACCACTGTTAAGCAAAAAGAACATTAGGGCTCGTCTCAATTTTGCTAAGAAACATCTCAATGATTGCCAAGACTTTTGGGAAAATACCTTGTGGACTGATGAGACAAACGTTGAACTTTTTGGAAGGCAAAAGTCCCGTTACATCTGGCGTAAAAGGATCATAGCATTTCAGAAAAAGAACATCATACCAACAGTAAAATATGGTTGTGGTAGTGTGATGGTCTGGGGTTGTTTTGCTGCTTCATGACCTGGAAGGCTTGCTGTGATAGATGGAACCATGAATTCTACTGTCTACCAAAAAAATCCTGAAGGAGAATGTCCGGCCATCTGTTCGTCAACTCAAGCTGAAGCGATCTTGGGTGCTGCAACAGGACAATGACCCAAAACACACCAGCAAATCCACCTCTGAATGGCTGAAGAAAAACAAAATGAAGAGTTTGGAGTGGCCTAGTCAAAGTCCTGACTCCAATTGAGATGCTATGGCATGACCTTATAAAGGTGGTTCATGCTAGAAAACCCTCAAATAAAGCTGAATTACAACAATTCTGAGTGGGCCAAAATTCCTCCAGAGCGCTGTAAAAGACTCATTGCAAGTTATCGCAAACGCTTGATTGCAGTTATTGCTGCTAAGAGTGGCCCAACCAATTATTAGGTTTAGGGGGCAATTACTTTTTCACACAGGGCCATGTAGGTTTGGATTTTTTTTTTCTCCCTAAATAATAAAAACCATCATTTAAAAACTGCATTTTGTGTTTACTTGTGTTATATTTGACTAATGGTTAAATGTGTTTGATGATCAGAAACATTTTGTGTGACAAACATGCAAAAGAATAAGAAATCAGGAAGGGGGCAAATAGTTTTTCACAGCACTGTATATAGTAACCCAGTAAGATGATAGAGTGTACTGCTGCTAACTTTGTCTTCTCCTTCTTCCCCAACAAGACTGAGAAGCCACTTATTGAAGGCATTTGACCCACCCCTTCCAGTGCAGCTGCCATAATACCCCAGGATATCCCGGAAGGAAGCATCATTGACTGGGTAGAGCAAACTGGTGGATGGAACTCCACTAGAAGCTACTACTTTACAGTCTTTGTTTATCGAAGCCCCATTTACAGGACACACACTGGAGACCTGTCTGGAAAATTTGTCAATTGGAGGTGAAAATCAAGATCAAGCATCTCACTGATTGATGTGTTCTCATCGACTCAGTGGGTTTTTTTCTGGAATATTGGTATCTGCTCATCATTAGTTCTTTTAAGATAAATGAAATAGCATTGTTGTATAGTATTATTATTTTTATTGTAATTTGAACTTAAAAACAGTATCTTAAAATTTTCCCTTTGTCGATTGGTTTATTATGGTAGAAGTAGTACTAGAATGTTGTACCGTGTTAGCCATTAATGATTTAATGAGAAGTCAAGCAAAATGACACCTTTTATTGGCTAACTAAAAAGATTACAGCATGCAAGCTTTCAAGGCAACTCATTACATCTTGCATTATATTACATTACATTAATCATTACATCTTGCCTGAAGAAGGGGCCTGAGTTGTCTCGAAAGCTTGCGTTTTGGTTTGAGAGGCTTCCTGAAGAGAAGTGGAAGCATGGAACACCCTTGCCATAGACTATCTCTGACCCACTTTTTTTTACAGAATATATCAATATTTTGGGGTGACTATTGTTCGTATGCTAATGTTCATCGACTGCACTATGCTGAGTGGAGACTTCTTGCACAGGAAGGATGCAGCAGCACTACTGGCTTAAAGTGTGGACAGACAAGTGAAGAAAGGACAGTGTCCTAGACAGGGAGGTGTCAAATGAAAGGCTAAAGGTTGGTAAAGCTCAAGGAATATATAATCAACAAGAGTGCTTAAAATCTTGAGTGTGGGTACCAGAAGATGTGGCTGTAAGCTTTGGTGTTGCTTCTGTGTAAGTAAAAGGGGACACAAAGAGAAGGAGGGACCAAGAATGTCTATTTCAACTTAACAGGTCTACCAAAAGCTACTCAGTTAAAATATACATTTACATCTATGGAGTTTTAAAGGGGACCACCAAGTCCCATCCATGCCCTCCTAACTGGTTTATATTTACATGTGCGTCAGCTAACTTTGAACAGGGATGCCTTCTTCATACCCCACAAAGGGTGCAGGTATGAACATCCCCTAGGCAGGGCACCAGCAGTCCACCTAACCTGGATGATTTTGGACTGTGGAAGGAAACTAGAACAACGAGAGGAAACCAACAAGTACATAGGGAAAACATGCAAACTCCATGTAAGGAGGAACCAGGACGGCTTCTTAGTATATGTAACTGTTTATAAATATGAAGATTTAGAATTTATTAATTAATGAGAAAAGGAAAAAAAACATAATACAAATGTGGCTTTAAACTATTTATTCTTAAAAAAACAAAATAGGTCTTTGCATTTATTGTTACTAGTCTGGCTTTTATTTTATTTTTTCAGTGGGTGTTACAATCTTAATCACAAAAACATTACCAGTAATATATAAAAAAATGCACTATTTTAGTCAATATAAAATATTTTTACTTTTTGAAGTCATTCAAATGTTTTTTTATACTTCTTCAATTAAAATCTAAAACCCACGGAAAATACTATTTCACTTTGTTAGTTACTCTGCAACAACATTAAAACATCAGACACTATGGGGTAGTGATTACATTGGCCAGTGTTACAAAACCATCAGTGGACCAATGAGGGACTTATTGGACTTGTACTGCCAGTGATTAACCCATTTAGGAACCACTAGGGGAAGTTTGCTAAGGGGTCCATTGTAGCAGCCCCCAAATTGGGGCAGTACAGTATTTAATTGGGTTTTTCCAAGCCCCTGCAGGCCCGCCGGCAGGGGACAAATGGGACTCTGGTCTTCACGTTTGATTTTTTTATGCTGATGTTGTGCGTGTAGATATATATTCGGACAATTATTCAAGTTACATGTAATAGAAAAGTTAAATCATTTAGCTTACAACAATACAAGTGAGTGTTTTAATAGCCGCACGCTCCACGCAAGTAGATATTGTGCTTGTGTCGTATGAAGCACGCATGTCAAAGGGAGCTGGTAGCGGCATGCTTCTCAAAGACAAAGGAGAGCTGACGCCGACCTCCTTGAGCTTGACGTTGAGTAGTATGTTTGTTGTACAGGGTATGTGGATAATGGATTGACTTTGCCTCTGTAATTGAATACTTCCGCTGCACACACACAGGTGCTGTTCTGTCTCAGACAACAGCGATATTGTTGTGCACTATCGTAGATGTTGACGTGTATGGTGTAGCAGAAGTCCGTCTCTGTAGTCTGATAATTCATTCACTTGGGTGTTTATTGTTGCTTTTAAAGCAGTGACGAGTGTGCGTTGGTTTTGTGTGTATCACTAAAGATTCTGTATCACCCAGACTTTTTGAAAACTTTTTTGAGTTTGATACAGCAGGTTACCATACTGATTGTACACCATGTAGATAGCCCTAACCGTTAGTATATATTAAAATATTCAGATGTTACTCTTACTCATTGCATTGGTATAACTGTACTGTTACACATTAGATAATACATAGGTCTATCTCATTAATGTATTGTTTCAATTCCGCTACAAGCTTCCGTTAGCACTGGCTTTCCTTCTCGCAGTTAAACTTTGATGTGCGAGAAGGCTTAACTCATCAAGTATGGTATTCATAAATGCAGCATTGTCACTGTCAGATAAACTTCATTTCGATCATTTTGTATATTTATTTAAAGGTTTTGGCATGTGGGGACCTGGGGAAAGGCAGAGGGGCCCACACATACCCAGTTGTCTGGGGCCCAAATATTTCTGGCGGTGTGCCTGGCCCCTGCTTCCATGGTCTGCGTAATTTTACATATGTTCATCATTATAATGATTGGTTGCTTGGTTGACAGCTTCATACTAGTTACTGTTGTAACCATTGCTTACATTTCTTTTGTTTTAACACTTTGACCACAGGCAGGTCAAGTTACATACTCATGGTCACGCAGTAGCAGGATTTTCTACTAATTTAGAAACTAATAGGAGTGAAACTGGTAAGTTTGAGGTCCCAACTTAACTGATCATCTCTTGGCTGACATCTGATTTTTGTTTGGCTGCTATTTAAGGATAAAATAATTAATTCAGATGTCTAAGCCTTAAATCACAAGGCAATTAAAATAAAGGGAAATTAAGTCAGTTAACAACAGCAATTAGCCACTGATTAAGTGATAGGAAAAAAATTTCCAGCCACTGTGGCCCACCAGGATTGGAGTTGGAACCTTCTGGTCTATTACATGCCGTACTTGTGTACACTTTTTCCCCTTGGGACTATTTAGGACCAGCATGACCAACTCTACCTCAACTTTTTGAAAATAAAAAAACAGAAGACTTGGAAATAGGCAGGCAGAGTTCCATAGTGGTTAAGGCTTTGGACTTCAAACCCTGAGTTAGTGAGTTCAAATCCCATTACTGACACTATGTGACCATGAGCAAGTTACTTGATCTTCCTGTGCTCCAATCCTTCTATATAAAAGCGGTCGGGATTGTCCTTCCGTCCCGTGAGTGCTACGCAGGCGCGGAGTTTCACACACGCCCGTCCATTTTGCAATGCACGATGGGATTTGTAGTTTCGTTTTTTCAGGTAAAAGATGATTTCCTACTCCAGACTGTGCGATATCTTCTTCTTCTTTCTTACTATATAAAAGCGGTCGGGATTGTCCTTCCGTCCCATGAGTGGAAAGCGTAGCGGTATTCCACTTATCACAGACTTACTACTTGCAGCTTGAGGTACGAAGCGACATGATGTGAGCAGAGTTATGGTGCTCCCATCGTTCCCTTGCTTTTGTGCGCGATGCGCTGGAAAAACAGACAAAATTATGTCTCTGGAAATAATTAATGTTGATAGAGTACAAATGATGGTTCAAAAGGACGACCTCAATATAGAAAAAAAGTTTAAATTTCATCACAAAAATAACAGAAACTACGAGTATTAAAGTAATACCACTCAAATGCAATATAACCAAATTAATGAGTTTGTATAAAATATCATATTGATCTACATATTGAATTGCCTTAAGAAGTGGTCAACTTAAAAGTCGGTCGCTTAAAAGGCAGGTCAGCCTAGTTGTATCATAAATGTTGTAAGTCACCTTAGATAAAGGCATCAGACAAATAAGTAAATACTGTATAAATAAAAATAAATGTAGGAATGATGCATAAAGAAAATGCAAAAGAATTCTGTTTAGTAGTAGCTATATTGTCACATGTACAGGAAAATCCTTACTTATATGTGTAACTAACATACAATACAGCACCATAATAAATACAAAAGTATTAACATGCAGAACTTTATGTAATTAAGAGAATCTTTTATCTTTGTTGTTTCGAGTATAACCAGATCATAAAAATATTACACAATTAATCCAGGTTTGCTTGGTTTAATAAGAACCTCTTTTTCATACAGAAATGTTAAACTTGTTGTGCTTTGTCCCACTGACTCCATGAGATGATTATGTTTCATCCCTGGCTCAAATGTGTTTACTTTTTTAGCTAATCTTTAGTCTTTCCCTTTAAATGTTATCCGTATTTATGACAATTTATTTTACTTAATTATATAAAATCATGCAATTATTGTATGTTTAACAATTCTTTAATTTGTATACCTTGCATTCCATATGTTAAACCAAGAGGGGTAGGCCCACCTGATGTTGCCGCTGAGTTTTTGTTCTTTGATTTTGCATTTGTATTTGGAACTCACTGTTTTTTGATTTCTTGGTTTAAGGTATTGATTATGGTTTAGCATTAACATCTGTTCACTTTTAGGTTTGCAAACTTGAGGCAAACTGATTTGTTTCTTTTTTCTTTCTTCTATGTGTGTGTGTTTTTAACCATTTCAAATAAATATTTAATTATAAAGGCAATTGTTTTTCTTGGGTCAGAGGTCTTATGGCTTTCCACTGCCTTTGTTTGTAGACATTTTAATTTCAAAGCCTTTACTCTGTTACTGTGCTAGTGTAGGCCATAAGCCTGCACGTAGAGTTGTACGTTGGGCAGTTGAGAGTGTAGGTCTTGCTTTAATTTCTAAGACCTTCATCTTTTGAACCTACTGAAGCCAAAATGTTAATTGTTTTCCTTGCTTGGACTGATGGAATTTCTTGTAACTTACAGCCTAGAAGGCCTATTATATCATGTATTAGGCCATGCCCAAAAGAAAAACTCAAATTGTTTCTTTCACATAGCGAAAAATGAAATTTCTTTCCCAAGTTGTTTTTTCTAGGATCCAGGATAGGCTGTCATAGAAAAATACAGATAGATTATATGTGAGTTCTTTTTCAGACATCTGAGAACTTGAAGAACACACCGAAAAAATGGCATTTTCTGAATAATTCCTTTAATATAGAAATAAGAAAAACACTCAAGAACTCAAAAGTCTTGGATTATGGACCCAATACATAAAAAATCAAACAGTTTGAATATGTCATGTATTTTTAATGCCATTTTCAATTTTTTCATTTGGGGTGGCATAGTGGTTAGTGCTGCTATATTACTGATCCAGTGGTCCTGGTTTGAAGCCTGCCCCTGGTTTCTGGCTGTGTCGATTGTGCGTGCTCTCCATATATCTGTGCAGGTTTCCTTCTACATTCCTGAGCCTAATTTGTGTTTTAGATTACACAGTAATGACAGTGTGAGTGTGTGCATAAGTAGGCTCTTAACCATTTTGATACCATGTAAGGGTTAATAGTCATTGGCCCTCCAATGTGATCCTGAATTGCATACTGTTTTATGTTCAGTTTTAGCAAGAATATATGTAAAGGCACAGATACAGTGCATCCGGAAAGTATTCACAGCAAATCACTTTTTCCACATTTTGTTATGTTACAGCCTTATTCCAAAATGGATTAATTTAATTTTTTCTTCAGAATTCTACACACAACACCCCATAATGACAACGTGAAAAAAGTTTACTTGAGATTTTTGCAAATTTATTAAAATAAAAAAACTGAGAAAGCACATGTACTTAAGTATTCACAACCTTTGCCATGAAGCTCAAAATTGAGCTCAGATGCATCCTATTTCCCCTGATCATCCTTGAGATGTTTCTGCAGCTTATTTGGAGTCCACCTGTGGTAAATTCAGTTGATTGGACATGATTTGGAAAGGCACACACCTGTCTATATAAGGTCCCACAGTTAACAGTTCATGTCAGAGCACAAACCAAGCTTGAAGTCAAAAGAATTGTCTGTAGACCTCCGAGACAGGATTGTCTCGAGGCACAAATCTGGGGAAGGTTACAGATAAATTTCTGCTGCTTTGAAGGTCCCAGTGAGCACAGTGGCCTCCATCATCCGTAAGTGGAAGTAGTTCGAAACCACCAGGACTCTTCCTAGAGCTGGCCGGCCATCTAAACTGTGCGAAGGGCGTTAGTCAGGGAGGTGACCAAGAACCCGATGGTCACTCTGTCAGAGCTCCAGAGGTCCTCTGTGGAGAGAGGATAACCTCCCAGAAGGACAACCATCTCTGCAGCAATCCACCAATCAGGCCTGTATGGTAGAGTGGCCAGACGGAAGCCACTCCTTATTAAAAGGCACATGGCAGCCCACCTGGAGTTTGCCAAAAGGCACCTGAAGGACTCTCAGACCATCAGAAACAAAATTCTCTGGTCTGATGAGACAAAGATTGAACTCTTTGGTGTGAATGTCAGGCGTCACGTTTGGAGGAAACCAGGCACCACTCATCACCAGGCTAATACCATCCCTACAGTGAAGCATGGTGGTGGCAGCATCATGCTGTGGGGATGTTTTTCAGCATCCAGTCAGGATAAAGGGAAAGATGACTGCAGCAATAACAGAGACATCCTGGATGAAAACCTGCTCCAGAGCGCTCTTGACCTCAGACTGGAGCGACGGTTCATCTTTCATCAGGACAACAACCCTAAGCACACAGCCAAGATATCAAAGGAGTGGCTTCAGGACAACTCTCTAAATGTCCTTGAGTGGCCCAGCCAGAGTCCAGACTTGAATCTGATTGAACATCTCTGGAGAGATCTTAACATGGCTGTGCACCGACGCTTCCCATCCAACCTGATGGAGCTTGAGAGGTCCTGCAAAGAGGAATGGGCCAAACTGGCCAAGGATAGGTGTACCAAGCTTGTGGCATCATATTTAAAAAGACTTGAGACTGTAATTGCTGCTAAAGGTGCATCCACAAAGTATTGAGCAAAGGCTGTGAATACTTATGTACATGTGATTTCTCAGTTTTTTTATTTTTAATAAATTTGCAAAAACCTCAAGTAAACTTTTTTCACGTTGTCATTATGGGATGTTGTGTGTAGAATTCTGAGGAAAAAAATGAATTAAATCCATTTTGGAATAAGGCTGTAACATAACAAAATGTGGAAAAAGTGATGCTCTGTGAATACTTTCACAGATGCACTTTAGATACTGGCTGGTAAATGGAAGTATGTAAGAGTGCACCCATCTACATATGCCCATGTACATCTGGAAATTTAGAGTAGCTGATCAGTCTAATGACATGCCATATCTTTACACTGTGGAGGTGAAGTAGAAAGCCAATGCAAAGTCTAAAATAAAGACAACCAAGAGATGAAATGACCTGGGGTCATAGTGTTCTGAGGCAGGTACTTAAACCCCAATGTAATTTTGCCTCTGAACCACCATTACTGTATATCTAATTTTTTTCCCGCAAAGAGATGTTTTAAGCACCAAGAAAAAGTTATTCAGCTCCTTCAAAAGACCAACTTTGCCCAGGGGTGTTGAACAAAAAATGAAGGAATAGAACAAGATTCTTGATATATGGCCTGAAGTACAATTTACTATAAGTAAGAAATTATTCTTTTCCTTGGATAAAATAGTTGAGGTGCTATAATTGGGATTCATGGGTTAAGGGATGCTGTACATGCTATGTGATTGTAAAGAGGTCAGTATTAGTCATGCTTTCCTTCTGTGTACAGTGGATCTGCTGATTTTGCCCTGCTGCCAGGTTAAATTTCTGCTGCTGAAACAGCATTTCAATGCAAGAGCAGCCAAAAAAACAAATCTTTATGGGGCTTTCCAGAGTGGCACATTTGAGAAACTGAGCAAACAGAAATAAAAAGGTAAAAAAATGATTGCTTGTGTCTCTGCAAACCATGTAAAAACGCATGGCCTATGCACAGAATGGACCTTATTATAACATCAGTGGTAGCCATTGCTTTGCTTGACAGAATCTGCATTTATATTTATTTGTATAATAAGTTAGAATCAGTTCAGATTTTAAAAGCTGCTTAACAGTAAAGCTGAAATCAGCAGTAAAACAAACAAATGCACTTTTTGCACTTATGAGTCTGCCAGACAGATTAAATTAGACTTTTTTGTATTGTTCCCATTATACATTTATTTGAGAAAGCTTTGTGTGTATTTCCACACTACTACATTTTCATTTAAAAATTGATTTTTTAAAACAAATAATTTAATTCTGTCTAAAACAGTGCTTTTAAATTATTTATTAAAGTATCTCCACTCACACTAAAATGACAAAAAAAGCATATAATGTAGCCTACCGCCTACACGGGGAATGATGGGCACATTAGTAGAAATGGGGGGAAAGTGTGTCCTCCATACTATCCATTCATTTGTAGCTGCGTTTACATGCAGAGAGGAGTAATTATAGAAAAAAAAGGTTGTTTGTTTGGACAGATGATGAGTTGGAATTGTTATTGAGAGTAACACACAAGTATAAGGCAAGCAGAGTGTCTGAGAAAATGTAATGAGCAGGATCCAATCACTGAAGGGCCACATAAAAATCAAACATATTAAAATGCAGTTGGAGTCTGCTTTTTCAAAAATTCTTCACATTCACTCATGCACACTACAATGCTGAGTCAATCTATTCAGAAATATACTGTTCTGGGAAGCATTTTCAAAAAATTCCATTTTAGGGGATAAAAAATGCTGGGGTAATGTGGACAAAAAGCCAAAACTTAATTCATTTCTGCATTTTCTACAGAAATGTAGTAGTGTGGATGTGGCCTTAGAAGGTGATATAAACTAAGTGCATGCCTAAAGTTAAAACATCTCTGATGTATTAAAAAAAATTCAGTTATTTTCAACAATGACAATAAATAGAGTTTAAGTGGAAATGGCATGACTTGTAAAACTCATAACATTGATGATGTTACAGTGCAATGTTGACTGGAATGATCACAGTCTGACTAAAGAGATTGGTTGAGCCAGCACTATCCTGATACTTTCATACATAAGAAATGTTATTCCAGAGTAAACCACAAAATTTCAAAAAATGTGAGCCCTCACTACATTTGCGTTTATGCATTTTTTGTGTTATTGTTAGTTTTGTCTTATGACTAAAGTGTAACTCTTAGGGTCAAAATAACGCTAGCTCAATGATTAAAAAGTTTATTCCACTGCAAACAGAAATTATAAACAATATATTTAAAACTCTTTGTAGACCTTTTACTAAATAACTGACCCGGAAGTGATTGAGATCACATGGTCTGGGGATTGGGAACACTTCCGGGTCAGGATATATAAAAGGACTACGGGAGCTCCCAGACGGCAAGCTGAGCTGGGTGGAAGGGTGGCAACGCGTCTGGGAGTGGAGGATTGATTTATTGTAGTATTTGTGATTGTTTAATGAGTATAGTGGAGGAGAGGGTGTTTTGTGCACTGTGGCATTTGAATAAAGTCAATTTGTGGACTTTTACCTGGAGTCGTGGACAGGGGTTCAAGGGAGCGAGAGCGCCCCCTATCTGTCACAGTGGCGTAGCCAGCAGGATTATCCAGTGTCTATTGCGGAAGACCTGTATAAAAAATTTCTGTGGGCAGAGAACCCTGAAAAGACAACAGTGTCAGGACTCACCACAACAGCGCCTGAACCCACCTTCAAGAAGTCCGGGATGGGAAAAAAGAAAGGCAAGCAGAGCGACAACGCCAGCGGGAGAACCTTAGGTGTAATGGCCGACGCTCGGAAGGAGTCACGGAGCTGCCTTACAAGTCCGGAGAACCTTCCAGGAAGCAACGATCACTCTGAGGTACGTGCCAGGAACGTCATCGACAACCCGTTTGTTATAACTCACTTTGTTCTGTGCATGTACCTCGGAGATGATCATCTGGAGGCTCCGAGGGAAAAAGGAAACTGCCCTGAGGACGACGGCATGCTCCTGTCGAAGCCAGAGCACCTGGGAGACAACTTCCGCATGACGGTAGCCGACGAGGGACACGACAACAAACCCGGTGCTTGCTGAGAAGGAGGAGGTCCGCCTCCCACTGTTTGCGCTTTCGAGTCCGAAGTGAAGGACTTGAACATTCCAAAGGGGAAGGGGGAGGCGAGTGAGGCACCGCTCACCCCACAAAAAGGTAAGGAGGGTTGGGAAATGGCTAGTCGGGATGTTATAAAATTAAATAATACAGACCACAGCCTGCCGAAAGAGGCCACCCGACTCTCTAAGAACTCCAAATCCCGGAAGCCTCCGCGAGACACTCCAGAGCACGTGCCAGAAGCGGACGTGCTCATTGGCTCCCGGCCGGCAGGTAAGACGAACAGGGAAGTGAGTCTTCTGCTGGCCGAAGTAAATAATATTGTTGACTTGCGGGAACTCGAAAGGTTAATCGAGCCCGTAAGCAGTTTCTTGCAGGTCCTGAAGACCATCGAAAAAATCATTGAGGAATTGGGAGCAGCAGCCAGAGAGCCGGTGGAAAAGGTGAGGGACTACGTGCAGAGATTTGGTAAGGAGCCTCCCGAGATGATGAATGCGGTGGTACAGGTGAGCCAAGCTGGTACCGTAAAACAAGTAATAGGGACACAGTGTAATCTGAGCCCGCTTTTAATGAGTAGCGGGTGCCAATACATGGCGTACCCTACAAAGGAGGTCGGTACGATGACAGACCGGTCAGAGGAAGGATCGATCGAGCCGGGGCAGCTGGATAGTGCTGGCTCCCAGAGCGAGGCGGTCCTAAAGACGCCGCCACCGGTCTTTTGTAAATCTAAAGGGGTGTAGACAGTAAAGGGTCTCTTTTTATTAAATAAAGAGGCTCAGACTGTGGAAAACCCCCAAAGGGGGTGTCCTGACAAGAAAGAAAAAGAAGAAAGAGCACCGGTAGAGGCGGCAGGGTTTTTTTTTTCCCAGCAAGAGAAGGGGCGGTCCTAACGTTTCCCAATTGTTTTCAATTCCACAGGGGGAGAATACCAGGAGGACGGAGGCAGTGCTACGGGTGCCGAAGGTTGGGCCACATTTGGCGAAACTGTCCTTGGAGAGAGGGGGACAAGATGTCGAATTGGACTAATATTCCCCCTAGGTTCTCCAGGGACCAAGATAAAAGGATTAGTCAAGGCTCAACCGGAACATCCTATTGGAGGAAGACTACCCTCTCGGGGCAGGCCGCTCCGAATTATAATTCGTCGCTAGGAGGGGAATACTGTGATGGATGGCTGGCCGTTTATCCCGGCCAATACCCCCAAGCCGCCAAGTGGAGCCCTCCTTGCAGTATGGAGGTCCCCAGAAGACCAGCAGGGCATCATATACATTGTAGCTTTTATACGCAGCCCTGCTGGATGCCATGGGGGCCACTAGGGGACGCTGCAGGGAGGAACAACGGATATTTTCCCGCCCGAAGCACACATGGACAAGGGGAATGACGTGCTTCCGGGGTGAAGAAAAGGACTTTTTACCTGACCTGGAAGTGATTGAGATCACATGGACTGGGGATTGGGAACACTTCCGGGTCAGGATATATAAAAGGACTATGGGAGCTCCCAGACGGCGAGCTGAGCTGGGTGGAAGGGTGGCAACGCGTCTGGGAGTGGAGGATTGATTTATTGTAGTATTTGTGATTGTTTAATGAGTATAGTGGAAGAGAGGGTGTTTTGTGCACTGTGGCATTTGAATAAAGTCAATTTGTGGAATTTTACCTGGTATCTGGAGTCGTGGACAGGGGTTCAAAGGAGCGAGAGCGCCCCCTATCTGTCACACAGTTTATTTGTCCACCTGTTTGTACTCTTAATTACTGTGTTCTGAAGAAGAAAAGAAAAACACAATTCAGCAAATTTTGCCAGTCACATGAAATTTCACAGTGGGCAGACTGTAATTTCAAAGCTTGAAGGATGAGAGACAGGCTTTAGATTTAAGACCTCAGCCCCTCCAGGGGAATGGCTTCATTGCTGTCATCAGACCCACACATGCTTTTGGAATACGCCTTTGATGTCCTATATGTGCTTCTAGGTCCAGCTTTAAAAGAGATTTCTCCTAATCTGATGGGTGAGCTTTAAGTCTGAAGGGCTAGAGGAGGAGAAAGGGTGTATTGTCAGTGTTTTCTAGTGGTTTTGATGTGTTAAGATGCATTGGTGGAAAATAAAAGTTGACTTTCTGAACCTGAAATTGGTGTGCTCTGTTGTGTTTGAGGGGTGGGGGTGTGAGATGCCTGCAATCTTGTCCCAAGTTCAAAAGAAAGAGAACTTAACATTTTTATGAAGTAAGCACATTAAAAATAACAAAAAAAAGAAAAAATGCAGAAACTGAATTGACTTATTTGCAATAAAGGAAATGGCTGCAACAAGAATTTTTATGGAATTCAAAGAAAAATAAAGAGGAACTAAAAGTCAGGCTATTATTAATTTCTAAAATTATGCACAGGGACTTGACTCCAGTTATCTCACTAAACAAAGATATTTGTGTCACTCCAGAGTGTGACCGCAAAGAAATTGTTTGAAACAAATCCTTGCCCTTCCAAATACAGTAAAAGGATTGATTACCCCTATTAGCTTAATGAACAGTTCTGACATCAGATGTACTTTCAATGAGTTGTCTTGTACCAAGTGCTTAGTAGTACAGCTACCTTGCCAAAGCATTCCATTCATTTACCACATTAGATTCTCATTAGAGCCAAAGAGATGGCTTAAAGAGAAAAGGGGTCAGTTTTATTCTTGCAGACTTGCAACCTGACTTAGTGTTCCACAGTAAAGAAAAAGTAAAATGTTAATGTGTTTTATGTGCATTTCAGCTCAGGCTACTTTAAACAGTAATAACGTGAATACAAGCCAAAGAAAACCTTCTGATCTGCATATCAGCTATCAGAGGGAAAGTCATATAATTATGTCAATGCTGAGTAATATTTCCTACATGGTAGTTGTTATGAGTCTCATTCTTTTACAAAAATTGATTATGAGTTTAATACAATTTTCCTGGGAAATGAATACCTGTAGGGGTTGTGGATGTCAAGAAACATTTACAGCTATTTATTTTCAGAGTTTTCTGTTTATGGATTAAAGTATACTTAATTTAGATTATCATTTAGCACAAACCAAAATTACACTTTTTGTTTATGGGTTTCACCATTTTTTGGGTCCCATTACCAGGATGCTGCTCCTGGTGGTCAAGGAGTGTGTGAACATTGCAGAAACTATTGTCATAGATGCGCCCCTTTAAATACTGTGATCAAAGGTCATTTATCATCCATGACTGAGCATATAGATAGATAGATAGATAGATAGATAGATAGATAGATAGATAGATAGATAGATACTTTATTAATCCCAAAGGGAAATTCACATACTCCAGCAGCAGCAGCATACTGATAAAAAACAATATTAAATTAAAGAGTGATAAAAATGCAGGTATAACAGACAATAACTTTGTATAATGTTACTGTTTACCCCCCCGGATGGAACTGAAGAGTCACAAAGTGTGGGGGAGGAATGATCTCCTCAGTCTTTCAGTCTGTCGCTGAAGCTGCTCCTCTTTCTGGAGATAATTCTGTTCAGTGGATGCAGTGGATTCTCCATGATTGACAGGAGCCTGCTCAGCGCGCGTCGCTCTGCCACGGATGTCAAACTATCCAGCTCTGTGCCTACAATAGAGCCTGCCTTCCTCACCAGTTTGTCCAGGCATGAGGCGTCCCTCTTGTTTATGCTGCCTCCTCAGCACACCACCGCGTAGAAGAAGGTGCTCGCCACAACCATCTGATAGAACATCTGCAGCATCTTATTGCAGATGTTGAAAGACGCCAGCCTTTTAAGAAAGTATAATCGTCTCTGTCCTCTCTTGCACAGAGCATCAGTATTGGCAGTCCAGTCCAATTTATCATCCAGCTGCACTCCCAGGTATTTATAGGTCTGCACCCTCTGCACACATCTACCTCTGATGATCACAGGGTCCATGAGGGGCCTGGTCCTCCTAAAATCCACCACCAGCTCCTTGGTTTTGCTGGTGTTCAGTTGTAGGTGGTTTGAGTCACACCATTTAACAAAGTCCTTGATTAGGTTCCTATACTCCTCCTCCTGCCCAATCCTGATGCAGCCCACAATAGCAGTGTCTTCAGCAAACTTTTGCACATGGCAGGACTCCGAGTTGTATTGGAAGTCTGATGTACATAGGCTGAACAGTACCGGAGAAGTAAAGTCCCCTGCGGCGCTCCTGTGTTGCTGACCACAATGTCAGACCTGCAGTTCCCGAGAAGCACATACTGAGGTCTGTCTGTAAGATAGTCCACGATCCATGCCACAAGGTATGAATCTACTCGCAACTTTGTCAGCTTGTCCCTAAGGAGCAGAGTTTGGATGGTGTTGAAGGTGCTAGTGAAGACAAGAAACATAATTCTTACAGCACCACTGCCTCTGTCCAAGTGGGAGAGGGATCGGTGTAGCATATAGATGATGGCATCCTCCGCTCCCACCTTCTCCTGGTATGCGAACTGCAGAGGGTCGAGGGCGTGGCGGACCTGTGGCCTCAGGCAGTGAAGCAGGAGCCGCTCCATGGTCTTCATCACATGTGACGTCAGAACATCAGGCCGGAAGTCATTCAGCTCACTAGGACGTGATACTTTTGGGACTGGGGTGATGCAAGATGTTTTCCAAAGCCTCGGGACTCTCCCCTGTTCCAGGCACAGGTTGAAGATGTGCTGTAGAGGACTCCCCAGCTCCAACGCACAGGCCTTCAGCAGTCGTGGCGATACTCCATCTGGACCCACTGCTTTGCTGGCACAAAGTCTCCTTAGCTCTCTGCTTACCTGGGATGCTGTAATTGTGGGTGGGGGGGAACTCTCTCCTATGCTGGTATCAGCAGAAGGATGGGTGGAGGGTGTAGTAATTCGAGGTGAGAGTGGGTTAGGGTGGTCAAACTTGTTAAAGAAGTTGTTCATCTGGTTTGCTCTCTCCACATCTCTCTCGATGGTGGCACTCCACTTCGAGTTGCAGCCAGTGATGATTTTCATCCCATCCCACACTTCCTTCATGCTGTTATTCTGCAGCTTCTGCTTCAGCTTTTTCCTGTCCTGCTCCTTCACCACCCTGAGCTGGTCTTAGAGTTCCATCTACACGCACTTGAGCTCATGCTGATCACCGCCTTTAAAAGCCCTTTTCTTCTGGTTCAAAAGGCCCTTGATGTCACTTGTAATCCATGGCTTGTTGTTAGCATAGCAGCATATTGTTCTTACTGGATCTACAATGTCCATGCAGAAGTTGATGTAGTCAGTAGTGCAGTCAACAACCTCAATGTTCTCACTATATGATCCCTGCAGGATATCCCAGTCCATAGTTCCAAAGCAGTCTCTCAGAGCCAGCTCTACCTCAGGGGACCACGTCCTGAATGAGCGTATGGTTGTAGGTAGCTCCCTCACTCTTGGTTTGTAGTGAGGCTGAAGCAGAACCAGGTTATGATCTGCTTTCCCAAGTGCAGGCAGCGGGGTGGCGCTGTATGCATCTTTAACGTTTGCATACAGTAGGTCAATAGTCCTATTTCCCCAGGTGTTACAATCCACATACTGGGAGAAGGCAGGTAATGTTTTGTCCAGCGTCACATGGTTAAAGTCTCCAGCGATTAGCACAAGCGCCTCGGGGTGCTGCGTTTGTAGTTTAGCAACAGCGGAATGGATGATGTCACCTGCTATCTCCACATCCGCCCAAGGAGGGATGTAAATAATAACAACAATGACGTGTCCAAACTCTCTGGGCAAGTAGTAGGGACTAGGGCAGATATATGGCCAACAGTTCGATGTCCCTGCATGTCCCTGAGATTTTAAAGTTTACATGTCCAGAGTTGCACCACCTTGTATTCATATAGAGAGCGAGTCCTCCTTCTTTCCGCAGGTATTTGCGTCTCTGTCTGCTCTAACTGTACTAAACCAGGTAGCTCTACGTTAGCATCTGGGATGTTAGTTGTTAGCCACGTTTCACAAAAACACAACAAACTGCATTCTCTGTAGGTCCTGACATTTTTTACCAGAGCAGCCAGTTCGTCAATCTTATTTGGTAGTAAGTTCACATTTCCTAGGATCACAGAAGGCACTGAAGGCTTGTAGTGGCACTTTCTCGCTAGCCACTTGGCTTTTAGCTTAGTGCCGGCTCTGCTGCCACGATACAACCTTCTTATCTCGTCAGGTAAATAGGGAATCACACCAGAACGGGCCTTTGTTCTCAGCCCTTGAATAGACGAGTCTTGGCGTGTAAAAATCCATATCCAAGTAGTAAAAAGTAGTAAAAAGGTTCCAGGGAACAAGTCCACATAAAAGAAAGAGGTAGGAGTGATCAGTGAAACAGAGAAGAACACAGAAAAAGGTAGAAAGATAAAGTCATACACAGAGCTACTGGAAAGGCTGCCACTCACGGCGGCACCTGAGTCATTCATCATAAAAAGCAAAGAGCTTTCATCGCTTTTCTTTTTATATTTTGATTTTTAAATTTTTTTTACCATTTTCCTTTGAGAAAGTCTTTCAGTTCTGGTTTTGGCTTTGGCAACAGATTTAGTGTTTCTTTGGTTACAGACCTGTTTCTGTCTTTCAACTTCTTTCTCTTTCTCTTCTCAATCCACAGGCAGAGCAGAAGTCAGATCATGACTATATGGAAATATTGCTGTACATATATATATGGCTTCTTTGACTTTCATTGGCACAGCTCTTGTTGTCATGTTGAACAATGGAAACTACAGACTCCAAAGCACATAAGAAAGCCTAGGTATCTTATGCCTGCACTAATGAGGCAATGAAACACATCTGAGTAATCACAAACACCTGTGATGCCAATTGTCCAAAACATTAAGGTGCCTGGAAATGGGGGAACCAAGTAGAAAAAGTGTTAATTTAATTATTAACATAAAAGTGTAATTTCTACCTGCTCTGACCAAAAGGTATGCAAATACCCTTAAATGAAGGTCTGCATTGTGACTTATACACATGTCTGAATCATTTGATTTGGAGCAGGGTAAATCAAAGAAAAATGTGTCTTTCTCTCAAATATTATGGAGGGCACTGTATATATATATTAGGGCTGGAAATCAATTGAAAAAATTATTTATTGCATAAATGTATGTGATTGCATCTAAAATTAAAACATGTAGTTATACAATTAATACATAAATCATGAAGTAAGTACACATATTTAATGTAGATAGATAGATAGATAGAAAGATAGATAGAATCAATACAAAGGAATTAAAAATATTAATGCCATAGTTTAAACTTAAACAACAGCTTCAGACCTGAACTTTTAATATAATACTACTTGAGCAAGTACAACTTGAATTTGAATGACTTCCTAAAAGGCAAGTAGAAAAGACAGCAATAAGAGAATGAGGCTGATGTATTAATTCTCAGATTTCCATAGCATATGAGACACCGACATGTCAAAGTAAAAAAATGATCAAAACAACTGTTAACTTTGAATGCACTGCTCAAGAAAAATTTAATTGAAAAAATAAGATTTGTTTAAATGACCATACATAAAACTTGTGTTAAAACTCTCCAGATCCTATCCTTAACTGTTTATCACCATCAACGACTTGATAATTATACTCTACACAAGTGTTTTTCTACAGGTACACCGTGGAAATAACCCCTGCCCCTGGGTCCAGACCTGAGAGAGAGACACACTGCTCAGGTGGTTGTGACCTGTATGAGAAGGATGGGACTACCTGAAGATCGCCATTTTGCAAACACAGCACTTAGAGAGCACTTTAGCAGCCAGCAGACATGTCTGGGGTCCATCTGCCTGGGTGCATGTTCACGGACAGACAGTGGGCATATGAGTTGCCTCTGGAGTGAGGCAGAGAGAGGACCGCCTGTATGTGTGAGTGAAGGGACAAAACATCTGGGAAATGCATGCAAAGTGCTCACTAAGTGCTCTGTCTGCGAACGTCAATTTCCAAGTTGCTTTTTTTGTTGCCCCCTGTTATACCCCTTTGGACAGTTTAGCATGTCTAAGATTTAATGTTTCTGGTTAGTAGAATTGTGATGTGCCTTGGGAATTTTTTGGGTTGCAAAAAGTGTGCCACCACAGAAAAAAAAGTTGAAAAACACTGCTCTACCTACACCTTTGCTCCTTGCATGCTAAAAAAGATCTCCATAGCAGCTATCTCACTTAAAAACTGACACTGTACATTACTTGGATGGTTGTGTTACATTCTTTGCAAACTGGAATAATGAGTAGGGATAATTATTACACTTCTGTTTCAAAGAATTTTGTCCATATATTAGGGCAGTCAGTGCTGCAAGCTACCTGGCAGACCAGTAAGTTAAAAACAGAGGTAGTAGAGCAGGAGTATTTAATTAAAATGTAAAGAGGTCTGACCAACAAACCTTTGCTATAATTCAGATCCCTATATATGTAGTCATTATATGTTTATAAAAAATAAACAAGGTATAATTACAACAGCATTTCAAAAATATTTATTTTCAATTTTCAGTAAGGATTTTAAACATGTGGACCCTTTGAATTTAATTGGCCTTGTATTTTTATGGAATACAAACAAGTATCTTTATCATAACATATAAAACAAATAAACAACTATTTAATAAAAACATAAAAGTAGGTCTACCAGATTCACATTTTAAGTGAAAGAAAACTTGTCAAAAAAGTTTTTTGCATGTTTCCCAAAAATCAAGGCTACTTTAATTGAACATTCATTTGCGCACTGCTGGGCAGTAAATGAATGTGAGAAGACTCTGGTGGATCTGTCATAGTGGGCTCTCAGTTCAGTTATTTTACTTGCAATCACTTTGGACTGCTGCAGATAATTTTTGCATAAACAATCAATATTTTCTCTCATAGTGGTGCTTCACATTTCTAATTTTTACTAAAGCCATGGTTTCAGAACACATGAGACAAACTGATTTTGAACTATCCACAGGAAAAATTAACATATATTGCTTCACCAATTCATCTTTGACAGTTCAGGTTTCTGCATCTACTTTCCTTTTTTTAGAACAAGCCATGCATGCTGTCGCTCTTTCGTTTTTGTTATTTCCTTCTGTGGCATCCAAACATTTTACCCATACACTGTAATAATCACACTGAGCTGCTGTCCATTGAGTGATACAAATAGACGCACACACTTTAAGGAGGAAAACAAATTGCTGCATGAATGTTATCAGTCATTCTCTTTCATTTATCAGAAATGTGTAACGGTCAGGATACTGCTGTCACTAAGTCTGGGTCCGCCATTTAGTGATGCCTATATTAGAGACTCTCACATGTGCGCAAGAGAGGCAGCTAAAGGGCTTGAGTAAGGGCAGTTCTGAGACATACCGGGATGTGGCAGAGTGCAATGACTCTTTTTCTCTCTTGCCTGCAGACCATTCACAGGAGATTCCACCTGGTCCTCTTGACGTCACTTCGGGACCGAGCCAATAGAAGGAGACCTTGTCGGCTCTGGCCCCTGTGATGTCACATCCGGGCTCGCACCAATGGCAGAAGACCTTTAAAAGCCTCCATCTTTTCCCTGTCCCCTCAGTTCTGTTTTGGACTTGGTTTTGTGCACATCAGTGCGGTATTCATTTGATTGACTTTGCAGCCAGGAAATCAATTATATGTGTGGCTGCCCCAAACCTTTTTACGACTCTTATGTATGGTTTTTGTGACAAGACTTATTTTGGTATTAGTGCCACTCAAAGATAACTTATTTGTGATATTAAATTGATTCAGTCCTCTCACAGAAACATGAAATGAAAAAGAACAAGAGAGTTACTTTTTACCTTTGCAACTTTTCTCTAGCATTGCACCAGGATTGCAATAAACCCTCCCACCCCTGCACCTATGTCAGTATGTATAAATCAAGAAAATGAATGCCAGTGCTACATACTGACATGTGGTGTATTGCTGTGAACCATGTAATTAGAAATTTTAAACCTTTAAATAAAAATTTTATTTAATTTAGATTTTTTTAATGTAGTATATAAATATGGTACTAAATGTGTAATTTTTTAGGTACACACTTAACTTTTTTGTATTATTGTTTCCATAATGTTAGAATAAAAAAATTACATGAAAATGCCATCCCAACCAAAACATTGCCACAGACCATGAAATACCTAAAATTAAACCCCATGAAGACTCTAGCAAAAATAAAGAGAATCTTGCCCAGAACAAGGGCATATGGGATCCACTCCTAGAGTCAGCCTCATGACGTCCATTGGCAAAATGCCTGATGAACAGGTGACCCTAATAGACCAGTACCACTCATTTCAAAGAAGCAATGTGAAGCCTCTGTTTTTCCATCCATCCTGTAAAGAAAAGCTGGCACAAAAGAAAACTTGAGGCATTTTCCTTAGCTGAACAAAGTGTGTTGGTGTGTATATATGTTTTTTTACAACAGGTAGAAATAAAAATGAAGATAAACATTGTGCAGATATTTTAGGCCCTGATACTACCCAGAAAAAAACAGCTTCCAGCTGTGGAGCTCAGAATTGCTTTTCCCACTTAATACTAACTGGTCAGTATATGTGCCTGCCTAATTAACTAGCACCTAGTGAGCACCATAACACCCCCACAGTGATAAAAAGACACAAAAGTATGGACAGTATAAAACAGGAACAGGAAGTGAATAAATATTACTATACAACAAATTTTCATAGCAGTAGTAATAATAATAATATTAAGTGCATATGAGCTACATTCAATTATACAAATTTAAGTGAATACTGATCTCTGTACAGTAGTCAAAATAAATTACTGATATATTAATTTCACACAAATTAAATAAAATGTCTTAAATCAGATGATGAATTATGGTAGAGTCCCAGTTTACTCCATGTTTTATACTGAAATCCATAGAAATCCATCAGAAAGAGGGGTAATGATGTTGCTGTAGTACCCCCTTGTGGAGGCACTGCACCCAAAGCTTGCAATTTGCAAAGCTGTAAAGAGTAAAAATGATTTCTAGGTCACCATATATCTACGCACAACTACTGCCATTTAATGTTGGAGAGGGGCTGACAGTTTTTACGTTATCTGCAGGAAGATATACTGCCTATGTCTAAATATTAGCCAAACTCTGTTAGCTTCAAAGCACACAATCGAAGTAGCCTCATCACATACTGGATGTGCAAAACACATTCAGGACCAGTTTAGTTACAAAGAATTTTATCCATTTGTGGATTGCCATGCATGCCAGATCCTTGTGTCTGTTGGTGAATCTGTTGTAGGCCATGTTCTCCAAGACAACCTCTAATTTAGTGACAGGGAGAGTCTCAGAAGTTGGCTCTGAAGCATTTGCTAATGGTATTTAGCTTTTACAGGTCTTGTTTCAGTCTCTTCAGTTTGTGCTCCCTAATGAACCAGGTAACATTCAGGTAGAAATAGTGTGTGTCACAGTTCTAAGTGTAGGAGCTGTCACACTTATTTCAGTGTGGTAGGGAGAAATACCAGGGTGTGGAATTTCTTGCAGTCTTTTGTGCAGTCTGTCAGGAGATCTGAGGTTGGATTTGCAGACAGAGAATGCTCTCAACAAGGTGTGGGATTCTTTTCCCACCATTATAACTACTTGTACACGACTAACAGCTTTGCTCTATCAATTTCAGAACCCTAAATGAAGTGAAAGTTTGAGATTGTGATGGTGCTGCAGACAGTAGCTAGTGGAGGCCATCCCTGGGCCATGTATGAATGTGGAGGATCTTATTGCACAACACTAGTATTTTATGTTGAATAGAAGGATTTCTGGGCCTCCGTAGGAATATTCTCTGTCTAAACTTTGATGGTCTCCCATCCCATCTCTTCCATACCTGATGCTCAAGATCTTGATGAAGTCCAGTCTGATTGTGAAACAGAAAGAGTGGTGGATGATAGTAATCTCAAGGTTTTGCCTGATATGCTCAGCAATGAGCTTCACACTTCATACAATAAACAAAAAGAGATGAAAGAGGGCAGCCTTGCCTGACACAAGAGAGGACAGGGAATGAACCAGATTTCTAGTAATTTGCCAGCACCATGCTGAATATACCTTAAGTATATCAAGAAGGAATAAAACCAGAACATGTTGTCTTTCATCAACTCACACAAGATCCTCCTCATAACTTTGTGTGACAAAAAGTGAAAGGCCTACCTAGATGCAGTGATCCTTAGTGCAGTGAAGAGAGTCCCTCATCAGGACCAGGATGTGATGCTACAGGTCTCATCTGTGTCAATGACCTGGCTTATGATCACCTTTAGCAAGTAGGTTCTAATCTTAGAGTGGATCTTTTATTCCACATTTAGGATGGAGGTATGATGCTATATCTAGGGCATGTCAGTATATTAAATTTTTGATTAAATTTAATATTTAATAGAAATCATTATGCAAACACTAATATAACAATGTTCAGCAGTTTTATTTGATCTTCCACAGGTTCTTGCGAACATTAAATTATAATATCTCCAGTACTATCTGTAAAATCCCCAGAATTCTTTTTAAGAAATATCTATATCAACTCTGCCCATTTTGTCTGAATAACAGAAAAAAAACAGAAAGATGATAATAAAAGGAAGCATGTAATACTGGTAGGGATAGCTCTGTTATTTGCAAATGATTTGGTTTTACCTGGGATGACAGTGTAAGCACTACAACATCTAAAGATAAAACACACTGCTTTTTCCAGGATCATGTAGTGGAGTTGATGAATTATCTTTCTCTGTCTGTATTGTATAATAGAGTCATATAGACATGATTGATGTGCAGTTTGTGGTCTATAATTAATGAAAATGATGCCCAAGTGTATTTCTGAAACACCTGCCTGCCACTAATAACATTTAATGACATGTTTACTTTTGTTGCTGGCAGCTCCTTCTAAATATGACTTTAGACTTTTCTATTGAAGTATATAATTGTTTCATAAATATGGGTCATAGCAAATAATAATCTTTTTCTGCCATCTAGTGTTAAGAAATTGAATAGAAAAGATGCAAGTTCTGGAATGCAGTTGCTGTACTACTAATTCATGGTGAAAAGAGAGCTGAACTGAAAGGCAAACCTCTTGATTTAAGGGTCAATTTATGTTCCTACCCTCGCCTATTGGTACAAGCTGTGTGTAGTGACAGAAAGAACAACAATGTGGATAGAAGAGGCAGAAATGAGTAACCTTTCACAGGATAAGCCTGGGTTTAGCTTTAAAGATAGGGTGAGGAGTGCAATTATTTGGGAGGAGCTCAACATAGAGCCATTGCCCCTCCAGATCGAAAGGTGACAGTTGAGGTGGTTTGGGCATCTGATAAGGATGCCTCCTGGAATCCTTCCAGGGGAGGTGTTTCAGGCTTGTCCAGCCAGGAGGAGACATTGGGACAGACCCAGGACAGGCTGGAGAGATTATACCTCACAGCTGGCCTAGGAATGCCTCAATATTCTCCCTGGTGCAGCAGGACAAGGTGGCAGTAAAAATGGATGCCTGGGCATCTCTGCTTACACTGCTGCCCCCATGACTTTCACCTGGATAAGTGGCATAAAATTGGTGGATGCATGGATGGATGGATGGATAGATGGAGTGCATTAATATACATAGGTGCTGATTCATTGACTACTCTGTAGGCAAATACTTGAATTTAATGCATGCTGCTCACCTTAAGCCAGTACTGTGATGTAAAAAGTGGAAAAAGTAATAGAAATAATTAAAACACTTAACTTTGTTTTAATTATAATATTACTAGCTGAGTAAGGCCGTGCTGTAGCAAGCCTGGGGTCCTAGAAACTATTAAAACCGTCAGAAAAAAAATTGAAATGTGGCGATGTCAGGTAATTGTAAGGGACTACTTTGGGCATCTCTCTCTTAGGAGAATTTGTTTTTCCAATGTGCTTGCATCGTTTATGTATTAGCGGGGGATTAAAAAGTAAATGGGATACCCTTTGGCCAATGTGCTCACCACGCTTCTGTAATAGCGGATAAGCGAGTGACTCTATCTTCGGATGTTTAATTTTGTCTACACGCTGGCCTTGCTTCTGTATCCTCGGAGGTGGAGCCCTTACCCCGACTCCATCTCTCATTTCCGGGCAGACACACACAATTCCACGCGTAGACATTTATATACCTGTATAAGATAGGATTTGTTCACATTAATACAATCAGGCTATGAACAATGGTTCTGTAAATCTGCAGAAAAATTGGTATTGTAAAATAAGTATTATGAAAGACTTCCCTAACATGCAGAAGCACCATATACATGGTAGTGGGATTTATTTTACACCCATTTTTAATCAACTTGGATTAGACAGTTTTACAAATTGATGAATTTTGAATTTCAATATTTTAATGCAAAAAGTCTTTTGTTTCTATCATTGATAAACTGAATTTACTCTGTTAAGTCTGCTATAACTCTCAATGTTCTGAGAGTGTTTAAAAATTCTTTCAAAGCCTTTGAAATATGGCTAAGTTACAAAATTTCTGCTTTTATTGTAAAAAGCACCCTCAAGGATAAACATTAAAAACACAAAATGAATTGGTTATTAAGAGGTAACATATTCAAACACCAAATCTGAAATCTTGTTTAAGTATTCAGGTATCTACAAATTACAACTTGATGACTCCCCCTTTCATCATAATATCACCTTTAATCATTTTGTGTTAGATGTCTATCAGCTTTGTGCACTAGACTGAACTTATCATGACTTACAAACCTGAGCGCACATTAAGATCTCAAGATGCCGGTCTGCTTATGATTCCAAGGATTAATAAAATAACAGTGGGAGGTCGAGCTTTTAGTTACAGGGCACCTAAACTGTGGAATGGTCTTCCTGCTTCTATAAGAGATGCCCCTTCGGTCCCAGCCTTTAAATCTTGGCTGAAGACTCACTACTTCAGTTTAGCATATTCTGACTAGAGCTGCTGATTAACTGTACAGACTGCATCTCTGTTGTTAGTCATTAGCACTAAAACACAAGTAACATGATTGTTATAATTTGTTACTAACCCTCACCTATTCTGTTTCTGTTCTCGGTACTCAAATGTGGTAATTGGTGCCACGGCCCACCTGCCAAGTTGTTTGCCTGCCTATGGTAAAGTCATCCCTGATGGAGGATCACAGGAATCATGGGAAAGAAGAGTCCTTTCATCGGATTGGCTGGCCGAGCAACGTTTCAGCCGTGGAATGGCCAAATGAGGAGGCAGCTTGATGGATGAGGTCTCCAGGACTCTAAAAATATCCAAATCTTATTATGTGATATCATCTACTGTTAAATTCTGCTCCGTACTTCTAAAATTTTTATTATTATGCTGTATTAAGGATTTGTTCTGTTCTCTGTATTGTATTGTATTGACCCCCTTCTTTTGACACCCACTGCACGCGCAACCTACCTGGAAAGGGGTCTCTCTTTGAACTGCCTTTCCCAAGGTTTCTTCCATTTTTCCCTACAAGGTTTTTTTTGGGGAGTTTTTCCTTGTCTTCTCAGAGAGTCAAGGCTGGGGGGCTGTCAAAAGGCAGGGCCTGTTAAAGCCCATTGCGGCACTTCCTGTGTGATTTTGGGCTATACAAAAATAAACGGTATTGTATTGTATCGTATAGACTGAATTGATTGTTTCCCATTTTTCAAGGCCAATTTGCTCTAGAATATTTACGTTTATAAGACTGTGCATGCTGATTGCTATTGGTATAAACCTGAGAGCTGCTAAGCACAATCAGTCCTAAAATTACTCAGAAAACCCACTAAAAGGGGGGAAACTGTCAAACCCTGGCTATTCAGAAAAAGGACAAATGTGGTGTCTTTATAAATAAAAGATTTTGATAGGAGTTATTCTGTTACAGAAAACTGATCACTTCACTGTGCTGTTGGACTGTTGGGTAGCTGTTGTCAGGACACGCAGTGGCTGTTATGAGCATGTCCGCAGAGGTTGCAATCTGATTACTGTGATACAACAAATATAAAAGGTAATTTGTTTCTCTGTTCAACTGTGGATAAAATTCTATCGCTTGTTAAAAATTTTGAGCTTTGTTTGTTTGTGTATTGACCTTTCACAATGAATTACAAGGGACTGCAGGCTTTCTGTCCACCCACAAAACACAAGAAACATAATGGAAGAGACATAAAAACTATATAATCAACAATATTAATGTACAAAAAATAAAAAAATGACATTCTTCAACCCTATCCAGAGGGAAACCCTGGCTAAAACATGACAGATGTTTTTAAATTAGACAAAGGAATCTAACAGGGTTGAATTCAGATTTTTGACTGAGACAACCACTTTTCTACTCAAGAGCCACTCCAATTTTTCTTGGGAACTTTGTTATTCCTGAATCTCACTTTTCTCCCATTCATTTTTATAAACAGAAAATATTTTCTGGTACTGTGCTTCATCCATTTTTTCTATAACAAATAACTCAGTCCCACTTGGTGAGACAAATACCCACAGCACAATTCTGATACTGCAAAACTTCACCATAGAGGGGTTACTTAGAACATGGGCTGCATGTGATTTACACCACAAATAGCACATTAATATTTGCTAAAAAGCTCAACCTTCCTCTTACACAAACAAAATGCCTTTTTCACAAAACTTTTAGATGTTTGTTTTGCAATTTTTGTGGCACAAGACAAGAACCTATCGTGACTAGAATGCCTGACTCAATTACTTTCATAAATGCAATATACCTTTCATTTTCTGGCTATTATAAATATTGTCTTAAAATGTGTCTACCTTTATTTATCAATTGAACTATGTTGTTGGCTTTGATGATCTGTTAAAATGACACCTTTATTAATTCTAAGGACTGTGTGATATAAGATGTGAGAATAGACTGGAGGAACTCAACCTCTTTTGTTGAAGCAAAAAGAGGTGATATGACAGAAGTAAATAAAATTTGTCCATTAGTATGTTATCACTCCTGTTTCCTGAGTTTCTTATTGCTGACGTTTCTGAACTGGACCAGAGGATTCTGAATTACCTTGTTGGATATATTTTGTTTAATTTTTGCACATTTCTAATACTGTTTTTTTTTTTTTTACTGAATGCATAGCTTGAAGGCAAAATATGCAATTAAAGATGTTGTTGCCTTGTTCTAATGAAAGTCTGTAAGGTTCATGGAGGTCACCAAGCACTTCAGAAGACATTTCTATGCAGTTTCATAGTATTTTTCTATTGTAAGAGAATAGACAAGACAGTGCAAAGGTTTGGGGCACCTGAAGGCAAACCCCACATAACTGAATTGAAAATAAATGCATTAAACAAACAACGTTGAGAAAAGAAAAAAAAAAACATCTTTTCTGATGCAAGTCTAAATCTTTGAGAACTTTCAGCAGTAAGAGACAGGTCCAGGAGGATGGACACCTGAAGTGGTGGTAAAGCCATCAATCTTCCTTCTGCAGAGAGAAGAAGAGAAGAGGCATTAGTACACAGAGCCTGCCTCTGGAGCGGTGGGTTATTACCATGACTTCATCCCTTCAGCTGTCCCCTATGCATATGTGAGTGACACTATTTACTTTCCTAACTGTCCTATTTCAATATGATTTCACATAGAGCAAAAGCAAACTTAAGTGTACTATAATAATACATTCTTAAATCAGTTCACATAGAGCAAAAGCAAATTTTAGTGTACTGTACTATAATAATAAATTGAACTTCTCAAAACAAGTATAATCTAATTTAGTGCCACAGGAAGCCAGTTCTGGGAACACAAAGCAGTTCAGAGCCTACTGTCAGCAATATATAAATGATGAAAACTAACTCCAGACTAAGTCCATCAAACTTCACAGTCATGACAAAACAGTGAAGAGTGGTCAGTTAAATTACAACACAAAAATAAGTTTTATTCTTCTAAATCCTTTGTCCAAGAAAGACTCTTGTCTTGCTCCTTATGCTCACTTACAGTCACCATGACCATGAACTGAATAAAATGAGAAATTGGGTATGTTAATACACTTACATTTTTAACGAGTGTGTTATCTAGGGTTTGGTTGATTCATTTTCAAACATCTTTTCTTTGTAGTTACAAGATACCCCGAACTTAGAGAGCAATTTTCTTTACTTTTTTTAATTAATAGTTATTATAATAATATAAACTCTGCATTGCACTGTCTGGGTACGTGCCTAAAGCCCTTTCGGTGATCACGACAGTTAATCTTGAATTACGGCAGAGTGGCGAGATTTGTACGACAGTTGACTAGTGTTTTTGCGACCTGTTTTCGGCAGTGTGGCGGGCTTTGAGAAATTGAAGGAAGAGGAAGATGAAGGAAGATGTCTGAAAATAGAGTCGCGGCGGGAAACGAGATGCCGGCGAAAAAGCAGAAACTCAGTAGCGATGAGAATAGCAATCCTGACCTTTCAGGCGATGAAAACGTAAGTGAATTTTTCCGTTTTTTTCGGAGGAGACGTTTTTAAAGTTGACGAGCAGCTTTTCGTGCGTTAAGAAGCTTGCTTATTGAATTTTGTATATATAATGTGCTTTAGCGGGGTGAAATATTTTGCAGCACTGCTGACAAAGAGGCCTTTTCGCGCCGTTGACTACCCGTTTGCCTTCCTGAGATACTTTCAAACCCATGTGAAAGGTGTTCGCTTTGCAGGCACGAGGAAAACGTTTAGAAGGATGTTATTTAAAGCAGGGTGACGAGTTTAGTGATTGCATTGCCGCGTTTTTTCTTTTTCTTTTTAATGATTCAGATGAGACAGAATCAGTTGTGTACAGCAAAAGTAAAATCTGAAAACGTGGTCTTATTGTTGAGGAGCCCCAATGATGTGCATGCGAGTTAGACTTTGTGGAATGATGGATATTTGTATGGTATTGTTGTTTATTCTGTGTGTTTCCATTTGTGGTTTACAATTTAGTCGTTTTAGAAATTTCTGTAAAGGCGCTACATATATATATATGTACTTGTGTGTATATATACATATATATGTGTCTGTGTGTAATATGTACACACACTAAATAGATTACAATGGATTATTAATCAGTGGTGATATAGGATGTTTTAGTTGATGTTTGGTTTAGCAGAAACAGACATAAAGAGTGCAGAACTCCATATTCATGAGTAAAATGTGGAAGACGAATGTATGTAAAATCGTAGGAAGTTGATTTTTTTGTTAATGTTTGTGTTTCGGAATGTTGGCTGACTGAGTAGAAGAATAGGGGAAACATTTCTTCCAAATTACATTAAATAGAAGAGGATCCATAAATAGAACAATTTGTCAAGCTCTGTGATCTGTGTTTGACCCATCAGGATGACGCTGTCAGTATTGAGAGTGGGACCAACACCGAACGGCCAGATACCCCCACGAACACACCCAATGCTCCAGGAAGGAAGAGTTGGGGGAAAGGAAAGTGGAAGTCAAAGAAATGCAAATATTCATTCAAATGTGTCAACAGTCTTAAAGTAAGTGTGCAAAACAGGAGACGCTGTTTTTTGTTTCAGATTTGGTGTCAGTGACCGAAGGATTTAAGCCTCAAATTAAATGTTTCATTTACAACACAAGTACTTATAAATTCCAAACACATTTTCTATTGTTTTCTTAAAAATGCTACATTTTTCATTTATTAATGTATGCAGTACTTATTAACCTTTTTAATGAGTATAGTAGTATTATAAACATTCGGTATGGGTAGTGTGGTAAAGAATCTAAGGCAATGACCGAAACATTGTTCCATTTGTGTTGTATATATCTGTGTTTGTAAATACATACAGATATATATTTGCACACGTACAGTATATATATTAGTGTGTTTATGTGTGTGTGTGTGGGTGTGTGTAAAATTAAATGTTTGCCAAAGAAGGTTCGCTTCCCTATATTACAAAAAGTGGGCACCATAAGTTTTAAACTACAAGAAAAAATGCTTCTCTTAAAAGAAAAAGTTCCGTTGACAAATTAATGTATACCATGATTGGGGGAAAAAATAAGTGAACTTATCCATTATTTTACAACATCCTATTTGCAAAAAATCTAAAGCTGCTTTTGTAATTGACTTTTCAGATCATCTTGTCAGCACGTGACCTTGTCAGGTTCATTAGATTTTTGATTCCATCAGTTCATGCTGGAATTTTTTTTTTTGGTAATTTTCAATGTGCCAGACTTAAGTGATCAGAACTTTGCCTGCTCCTGAGGACCTAGGCACAGTTAGCCATGAAACAGGATTGGTTGCTTTTGCAATAATGTGTATAATTGGAGTCTGCATCATAGTCACTCTTACACTATTTAAGTAAGTGCTTTATGTATTAAACATTTTAGTTATGTTAATGGGCACTGCTTTTACTTCTAAAATTCAGCGAGTGCTAAGGATTTACTGTTTGCCAATTCTTTTTCAGCAGTGAATATTCTGCTTTAGCTCAAGCCTGTATGTTTATACAATTTGGTGATGCTGTTAATACATTACATATTTCATTTTTAAAGTGGCCTGGTTTGAAACTTGTGTTGATATCTGCTTGTTACAACTGTAGCTTATATTTGCCTATGTGTGAGGTTTCCTCATTCTATTCATGTCTGCCTTGGTTTTCCTCCGTGCAGTTTAGATTCTCTGACAATGTTAAATTGGACTTACAGTATTAGGTAAGCATGCATTGAAGTGTGGCACCCATTGCAGATGGGAACTGGATAAGCTGGTTAGTAAATGAATGGGTGGACAACTGTAGTTATGTTCATCACAGTCAGTAAAAACAGTTAATGACCCTCTTTGAAATGTGAGACTCTACAACAGGGGTTCTCAACGTCGGTCCTGGGGACCCCCTGTCGCTGCATGTTTTTGTTCCAACCAGCTTCTGTTTTTAATTGAACTCCTGGGCTAATTAAGTGAACTGATATTTCCCAAGTTCTGTGTTTAAGGAACAATATATTAATTAGAAAACTAAGTTTGCTAAAAAAAAAAATGTATATTAAAATGTACCAAGCAGTTATATATGAATAATGTATTTTATTTCTTTTTGACAGTATTTTCATCTTGATTTTCATTCTCTTTTTCTAGGTGTTCTAATTGTTTAATCTATTATTTACTAATTAGTGGGTCTGACTCTTAAGTAGCTGCAGCCTTTTATTATTCAGTGTTTGCCTGGTTGTCTGCTCTGCTCGTTTTAAGTTGTCCTTATTAAGATATAATGAAGGGGGAAAAACTGCACAGAGAAAGGGCAAAGTATAATGAAATCAACAAAAGAGAGTTAAGCATTTAAATCTATAGCAAAAGCAGAAATATTTATAAATGTCTTATAAATGTAAAAATCATGCTGCTAAGCTTATCTGAATGTCGAATAAAAGAAAAAAAAAACAGCTAATTAAATGAGATCAGTGCTATCAGGTGTTATCACTGATTAGGAATCTGGTTGGAACAAAAACTTGCAGCCACAGGGGGTCCCTAGGACCGAGGTTGAGAAACACTGCTCTACAACAAGGGTGCCCAACTCCAGTCCTGGAGGGCCGCAGTGGCTGCAGGTTTTCATTCTAACCCTTTTCTTAATTAGTGACCTGTTTTTGCTGCTAATTCTTTTGAATTCATTTTATTTGACTTGCTCTTGAAGACTCAAGACACCTCAATTGTTTCTTTTTCCTTAATTAGCATACAAACAATAATGAGACACAAAATGAGCCAAACTGTGACCATCATACAATATCTGAAAATAAAGGAAGGTGAAGGTCTCAGGAATGCTGATCTGCTGTTAGAAAAGAGAAAATCCACAATTTTGATAATGTATGCAATTGCACAATGAGAGCAGCAACAAGCCATGGAATTAAAGAACGGGTTTAATTAACGACAGGACTCGGCACCTCATTAAGCAGCGGGTTGTAGTTTGAGGCCACTGCTGTTTGGATGCCATTTAAGGAAAGAAATGAAGCAATTCAGAGGAACGATGAAGAAATTCAGGGAAACATTTCTTAAGAACCAAGTCAAATAAAATTAATTCAAAAGAAGTTAATTAGCAGCAAAACAGATCACTAATTAAGAAAAGGGTTAGAATGAAAACCTGCAGCTACTGCAGCACTCCAGTACTGGAGTTGGGCACCCCTGCTCTACAAGTTAAAGTGATTACATCTGATAGCTGATTGTGCATGCTTTGAAAGTGGAATGATGTAAACAAATTATGAACTTTTGTTTTTGAACTTAAATTAAAATGGGATCTAATTGAAAATAATAAAAGCCCTCCAGTTTTTGTCATGTTTAAGGAGTCACAGTATTTCTAAATAGATTTGACAGTTTGTTTTTAGTTAAGGGCATTAGCTCTAAGCTTTACAGATCACTTTCAAAAATTTTTTTTTTTTTCCAATAATGTACAACACGGATTGTTATTTGTATCTTGCTGTGATTGACTGTGAAAGAAAGTGTAATAATGACAATTTAAACTGCCAGATCTTCATTTCTGTTATCCATCTTGTAAGTAACCACTGATCTTATTTTTGGAAATTACTTCTTTATAGATTGTAAGAATTTTTTTGTTTGAGACAACTCCAGGGTAAAATGTAGCCAACATGGGAGCACAATTCCCCATATCTGTTGAGATTGGATGGAGTAACTGTCCAAAGTCTGTGTAAACTGAAAAAACTGGAAGGTTGACTTGAGCAAATGATTCCATGTGATGTATAGAGATATTTTTGTTTTTTTTTCTTTGGCATGGAAGGAGTGGCAATGAGAAACTACAAGAGCATGGAAGCATATCAGCATCTCCACAGGTGCTTGCCAGGGAAAGTCTTGCAGACATGCAACTATGCTCAAAACATGCCTAATATAAGATGTGGTTGATTTTTCTGTACTTGTTGTGGCTTGCACTCCAATGTATTGCCTTCAAAAAATTAATTTCTCTGTTGACTAATAAAGTAGATGTCCAACAAATTTGAAATTGTAATAGTTGCCATGCAGAACAGTCCCTAGAAAAACTATTACTTGCAGCCTAAAATGGTTTACTTTTACAGTCTTCTGTAGAAATCATGTTCATTTGTGACATGTGGCCTTGTGAAAGGTGGTGAACTGCTTCTAGTGTAATCTATTTAATATTTTGTATAATTGAAAGTATAAATGTAGATAAAATTTTAATGAGGTGCATTTAAAAATGTAATAAGAAAATACTTGATGTGTATTGATAGCAAACCAGTGGTTGAAATGTTACATTTGATATAACAAAGGTCAGAGCAGAATATGCCTGCAAAAGTTTGAGAAACCATTGAATCTGCTGGCTATTGCTATTATAATGTTAAAACAAATATTTAATTACTTAAATAGCTTGTTATATTTACTTTAACAGTTATAAAGTAATGTAACATTTTTAGTGCACAATTGTAGGAGGCTATATGTTGTCCTTGCATAACTGGAGTGCAAAGCAGATACCAACATAGGAGGAGTATGGCTCCAGTCCATAGCAGGGCCTGCGGTTATACACACTCGCATAGCACCAATTTGGAATCTCCAATGGAAAACTTATGCAGACACAAAGAGAAGGACCAACCTCCGGATTCAAAACACTGCAGTAGCATTAACCGCTTTTCCTACGTCACCCACTATAATCCTAAAGATTACTTAATTTCATTATATTTCTAGACACCTCTAGCAATTGTACTATGATATTTATATGCAAATTGCATAAAAAAAATGTTATGCTGTGTAACAGTATTACAGTGAAAGTTAATTTTTGTTCTTTTTTTATGTAATTAATTTTCATCTTTGTTTTCTGTTCATTTCAGGAAGACCATGGTCAGCCTTTGTTTGGGGTGCAGTTTAACTGGCATAGTAAAGAAGGAGATCCGTTAGTGTTTGCCACAGTAGGAAGCAATAGGGTATGTGTAAGCAATTGGACAGAGACCATCTAGAATTTAGGTAAACAAAAGTAATAACTCAGACCTGTTTGATGACAAAGTGTTCAAAAATATAATTCCTACTCTAAATGAATTGCAGTAAAGGGAGTTCATTCAATCGCTTTTCACACCCTGACATCTTTTTTTCCCATTTTCTAATTACCTTTTCCACCACACACATTAACAAACTTTGTATCTCTCACAAAAATATTTTTAAAAAGTAATTCATACTGGAAATCAGATTATGTAAATAAATTTTGTAGTTTTGTCCAAATGTTTTTGTTGTAACAATAACTTTAATGAGTGATCTGCTGTTAATGTTTTTCCAAATTTGTCTCATCCTATAAGATTTTTAGCTTTCATAATGAACATTAATACTGTTCCCATTTGATTCTTATACAAGATACTATAGGTGTTATAGTTTTGATATGAACTAAAATGACATAATTTTGGAATTTAAAACTGTTTTAAATAGATTGTAATTTGATGTCTGTCTGCCAGGTGACTTTATATGAATGCCATTCCCAAGGAGAAATTCGCCTCCTGCAGTCATATGTAGATGCTGATGTATCCTTTATTTTTAAAAGAAGCGTAGCTGTTTAAATATTGGTAATGTCTGTATACCTCTACATGTCCCATAATGAACCTAGAGTTTTTTCATTATTGGTTATCTCTTGAGATCCACCACAACCGTCTATAGAATGTTTCAGGTTCAGTCCTAGGACCCACTGTAGCTACAGGATTTGTTCCACTGAGTATCACATATTGCCTCCGATTGATCATGTTGAATTAGGTTGTCTCTATTATTCTGCACTTTTTAAATTTGTCAGAAATTTAGACACATTTGTACTTTAGCCATTGTCATTGTGTTTGTTTTGTCATATTCCTATTGATCATTTTTTTTTCTATAGAGTTTTCTCCCTTAATTGTATCCTAATAGTGACAAATAAAGATCTGCAAATCTATAAATGAACCTCATACATATGCATTTATGCAGCTGCAGAACTTCACTGAATGGTAGAGCAGCCTTGCTTCAGCCATACTAAAACCCCGCCACTTGTATTCAAGAGTACAGTCGATTGGACCACCGGTTAATCGGACCAGCCGCTTATTCGGACCGAACCCTAAAGAACCGAAACAGATCATATTACATAAGCCTAATATTGTTTGCTTATTTGGACCAAAATTCTGTTTAATCGGACCAAAGAACATGACCGAGATTAAGAAAAAGAAGCCACAAGTCGTCCGCGGAAAGCAGATGTAAAGTGGGTCAGCGACATCGGGAGGATCCCTGGGCTCCCCAGGAGAATTTATGCTTTTATCAAAGGTCAGGAAGTCGGAAAATTTGTACCAAGTGCAAACCAGTGGGGGTCAACATGCCTGACCTTTCTTTCCTAAAACGGACCGTTCAGTAGCCGGCGACATGAAGTCGAGCGTAAACAGAATGCGTCGGATCACACTAGACAAGTTCTTCAAACGTAGACTGGAATTTGGTAATGTAACCTTTTTTATTGTGCTTCGCATGCTGAGTGTTGTGTAGATCGTTTAGAAGAATCTGTAGATTTCTTTTTCAATAAACAAACTTGTAAGCAACCGTACATGTACATGCACGTAGTTCTTGTTTTACTTTCACCATACACATGTGCAGCACAATAAAAGTCATAATGACATTTTAATATTTTACTTATAGCACGTCCCGTCTTGGTTGCACATGTATAGGGCATGTTTGTGTAATGGGACCAGCCGGTTATTAGGACCAAAATGATCACGTCCCGATGTGGTCCGATTAACAGGAATTGACTTTATTTGACTGTTCTCTGAAACTGAGGGCATAGGATTATGCACAGCATTATAGTGCCTCTCCTCTGCTGTGTGTCAGGGATAGGAGTAATGTACCTGCTTTTGATCCTGTAGCTGCTATTACCTGGCATATGTAATTACATGATTGCTCGAAAAACATGCAGGTTAGGTGCATTGGCGAATCTAAGTTGTGCTTGGTGTGGGCGTGTGTTCCCTGAGGTGGGCTGGTGCCCTGCCCAGGGCTTGTTTCCTGCCTTGTGCCCTGTGTTGGCTGGGATTGGCTCCAGCAGACCCCGTGACCCTGTTGTTAGGATGTAACGGGTTGGATAATGGATGGATGTTACAATGAATAGTACAGGCTATGTAAAAATTGAGGATTCAGCCAGTTATCTTAACAACAAACAAGCCACCACGTACAGCATCATCACTACTGTCAAAGCTACTGTGCCTCAAAATAAATAAATCAAGGACGGGCATGGGCCACGGAGACCCAACTTCTCTGCCACATCATGGATCATTAGTGTATTAATGGAATGTAACTGCTCACAACATGATTCCCTATCAAGTTTTCTTTTATAAATTTCAGAGTTTGTATAGAAAGTTGCGCACATGCGTTTTAAGCTCCTTTTTTGTGTGCTTGTGTGCAAGCTTTATAAATGAGGCACCTGGACATTGAAAGTCTGCAGCTACTTCAGTGACATATCCACTAGTGCGCTTAGTAGTACCTTTCATATTAAATAACCAGACTACCTCAAAAAGTGGAATGGAAATCATGACAGTGATAATAATAAAAATCAAGATAAATTAACACTAAATTAGCCCTATGTAAAATACAAAAATGGCCAGTACATTCCTATAAACATTTAGTAAAATCTGTTTTATAATTTCAGGAATGGCTTTGAGAAATAGGAGCTTGCTTAATTAAGGTATGAGTTCATCTTAAACAGAAGTTGATTTGGACAAAAACCTGCAACTATAATGGGTCCCAGTGACTGAACATGACCAACGTCTCTGAAGTAACTTGCAGATTTATTTTGTATTTGCAAAAATATAGAACTATTTTCTCAGTCTGAGCAGACAATCAGTTTTTATTTTCTTTGTGAAACTGTTTGAGCATATGTAACTTTAAATGTCTGTATAACAAATCCTTAACTCTTGATGTGGGATTCAGGCTGATGAGAACTTTTATACTTGTGCTTGGACCTTTGATAGCAGCACAAGTCATCCTTTGCTTGCAGTTGCAGGGTCACGGGGGATCATTCGTGTTATAAACCACATTACAATGCAGTGCATTAAGGTAAGGTGCTTTTCAAGATATTTAAATCTCTTATTTAAGATACTACTGATTCTCTATGAAAGGAATTCTATATATTCCATATTAGTTATTGTTGGGGACCCTATTGTGATATTCTAGTAAAACCTCCATTGAAGAGCATGTACAAATGGATAAAGTGAAACGTGTCCGGTAACTGGCAGTACAATTGTACAACAGGTAATGGAAAATCTAATTGAAAGCTACAGCACAAAGACAGACGAAACAAAAAAGAAACCAAACACAACCTGCAATTTAGTTACATTAAAGTCGTCTGGAAAGTTGTAAAGCATCTAAAAGTATAAACTAATATTATTGAACCGTATCCAGCAGGGTGCATTCTTCTTGTGAATGGTTTCTTTTAAATTAAAATTCCTACTCGAGACAATATTTTCTTTCCAATAAGAATGATTAAGACATGGGAAATCTGGTAATAGAGAGAGAATATTTTTAACTTGCTTTTACATGCTGTATTTGCAAACAAGCAACTGAGGAAGCCTATTGGACAATAGATAGATAGATAGATACTTCATTAATCCCAAGGGGAAATTCACATACAGTTGTCTTACAATGTTTCAGTGGGGTCTTTTGACAATAGTGTTCCCATCTTCAGAGGAGTGGAGGCATGGTCCTAGGTGTTAACTGCATGGGATGTCTTTCCATCCATAAATCTATAGGAAAGGTTTAATCTTTGATTAATCTATGTGGCTATTTGTATTCATAGAACAGTTTCTTTGTTCACAACTTACCAATAATAGAGCATCTGCTGGCATTGTATCATATTCCATTAAGAGATTGTCTATTAGTTCTTATGAACTATTTTTCATGCATGTGAGGTATGGTAGATTTTTGGCTGTAGCTAACTGTATGTATTTTTTCTTCTTCTGATGTTTTTTTTTTCTAATTATATGTTTGTGGGATTACAAAGTTTACCTTGAATTTGAAGTCTGCACATTCCACATGTTTTGACTTTGAAGTAGGTTTTAGTATAGTTTACAGAAATTAGGCTGTTTAAAAAATAAATGAAAAGATTGTTTTACTGACTTATGATGAGGAAGTGGATGGCATATATTTTCTGTTTCATTACTTACAGCACTATGTTGGTCATGGGAATGCAATAAATGAGCTCAAATTTCACCCTAGAGATCCAAATCTTCTACTTTCAGTAAGCAAAGGTATTTAATTTTATTTTTAATTAAATGTACATGCTCTCTGGTTGTATGCATGCATTATAAGAATCAAGTATACTGCTGAAATTAAATAGCCTATACTAAATAATACTAATATTATTCTAAATGATCCTTTTGTGATGTTTATAGTTTAATAGTACAGGTCATGACAAATTCTATTTTGTATTTTGATAGCTAACAAGACGTTGACAGTAATAAAACATACCCAGTGACTTTGTTACTATATATTGTATGGGATTATGTTCAATAATTATATGATGTCATTTAATAGAGCGCTAATCAATTGTGTAGACATCTTATGGTGCATTAGATTAGGTTTCATAATAGGTTGACATATCCCTACTGTGTCTTAACATCTTTCTAGGTATTTATCATTGTACATGAGAAAGTAGGGTGAAATGATACTTTTTATTGGCTAACTAAATAGATTACAAATGCAAGCTTTTTGTAATCTATTTAGTTAGCCAATAAAAGGTGTCATTTCAACCTACTTTCTCATGTATCAATCTATGGCTAACACAGTACAACACTCTACTGCTATCATTGTACGTGAAATAAAATGAGCAAATAATCTTTTATTTAGGAATTTTTTGTTTTTATTTATAAACTTGTTGAATTGCACCCTCCCCCACCCTAACCTCTATGGGAGAGGTGCAAAAGCTTTAGATTCGTCAAACATTTCAATCTCCGGTTTTCTATGTTTTAGGGTCACCTGATACTGGAAACATCTATCTTGACGATGGGCATGTGTCTGTGTGTGTCTGTGTGTCACAGTTTCTTGAGGAAAGACTAGAGCTAAAATGGCTGGACAGAAAAATACCAAACTTGAAACTTAAGCCTGTTATGAGATGATGATGTGCTGATTAGTTGTTGAGCCAAATCATTCAAGGGAAAGAGGCACCCTAGAGGAATTCTCAAATAAATTTTTAATATCTCAAGAATTACGGCAACTTACCATAGTTTGGCAATTAATTATGAATTGTTCTTGTCAATTGCTATCATAATGACCCATTTTATGATCAGAAAGATCAGCATCAGAGTGGTAAATAATTAGTGAAATATTATAGAATAATTCAAGTAACTTGGTTCCTAGGGAGCAAAGCCTACTGATCATGTCTGAATTTTTTTGTTTTATAGAACAGGAGTGGCCAGGTGAGGGTCACACAAAACATTTAAATCTTAGCAAAGGGTCACATGCTATTGTGTGACAAATACTCGTAAAGTTTTTTGTTTTTTTTTGTTAACATTGGCTTACAAATACTAGCGTACTTTTTGACTACATACAATTTTTAAATTGCAGAAAAAATGGTTACAGAGATAAAGAATGTACTTGGAAACAAAAGGTATAAAAATCAATATCATTGCGGGTAGATTCTAAAAGTATATAGCTAATATCAATTCTGATCACACAATGGTGTAAATTTGGAATTGCCCATAAAAGTGTATTGTGAAAGCATTTTTCTAGGAAGTAGGAGCTTTTGAAACCGAATATACATGGAAGTATGATCTAAATGTGAGGCCAAATGCCCAATTAAATAATCAAAGGTTAGAGTCGGTGAGCCTTTCATAAAGCAATATTCTATAACTTGATATTTAATGTCTTCAGTGTTGTCTAGGTCAGCTGAATAAAACTGAAATTGTCTTTGCCTTGATCGTTTTATTGTGCTTTTTCAAAACCCAGTTCTATATGTTGTTGAACCCAAGTAGTCTAATTGTTGTCTCTAAATGTGCTGGTTTTTGCCTTACAAGTGCAGAGTTGTTTAAACACCAGAAACCTTTAAGAAACAGTGGCATATTTCATCATTTAAGCAAATGGAGCCGAAAGTGTTGCTAGTACAATATTTATTAAACTGTAACTCTGCCTTGTGGGCCATTATATTGTAGACTATTATACTCATAACTTCATTTTATTTTGTATACCATGCCTGATGTACAGTATGTGTGTTCATGAGTTAACTGTCTTAAGTGTTTATTAAGTTGTTCTTATGACAAAAAAAATAAAGAAAAGTAAATTTTTATCTATTGTTGCCTGACAGGTTTAAATAGCGTAGTTTATAGTTGAATAAAACTATACCTAGTTTGTTGTTTCCTGTACTTCCAGATCATGCCCTTAGACTTTGGAATATTCAAACTGACACTTTAGTTGCCATATTTGGAGGCGTGGAAGGTCACAGAGATGAAGTCCTCAGTGCTGTAAGTATACGTTTCATATTTTAAGCAGCTTCTATAAAATAGAAAGAGAGAAAGGGATTGGAAGCATGCAGTATGCAGATGTATTGCCCATTTTGTGGGTATATGTTTAGTGAATGTGATTTAATTTTAAAGTTGTATATGTCTTTTTTGTTGGTATACTTTCATTCTAATTTTAAAAAGCGTTTTCCTCCTATTGGTACAAGAAGTGTTCTTTGCATTATTATTTGTAAGACGGCCATTATAAGTATTTTTTCCCTCCATTACTGTCAGGTTTGGCAATGCATCTGCTACCTCAAATATAAATTGTATTATATTTTTCAGAAAGGATTATAGGCCTGAAATTTCCCTGTGTTCAGTATCTATATATGCTCAATTTTAGTGTCTGTAAACAAACAAGCAAGCAATATAATCCAAAGGCTCACTCGTGTTAGTAACAATCTTCCATTTATTATCCTCAGGAAAATGTTACAGGTTATCCATAACAAGAACCACTCAGTTTTTGATTTCTTTCATGCTGGAGTTTACACAGGCCAATCATAACTTTTGATATACTTTATTTCCCATAGATCTACTACCATCTCCATTCAACCTAAATTTTGTTTACATTTACAGGCCTTTATAGCAGATGAAAAAACTGCAATAATAAGCGATCATATTGTTTTGAGTATCTATTGTGTAAAGTGCAATTGTTTGTTGTTGTGGTTAATGTCATGATGTAAAATACAGTACATTATATCATTTGTGACTGCAAAACTAAGACAAATTCCTACTGATTATATTTCATGATATTAGGGTTCATTCATGTATCCAACTTAAAAAAATATTTGCTGTAAACCTAAATTTCAAGAATCTTTTAATCATTTACTAACAATGGAAAACCTTATAAAATACAAACAGCTTGTCATGAACAGTATTAAAATTTTAGTTATTTGTGATTAAGACCCAAACCACACAACTGTTTTGAATTAATAAGGGTTTTTTAACTGTTTGTGCAGATCAGTTGTTTACTACTGTTGTAGAATTTGATTTTTGTCCTGTTATTTTACCTGATAATTTGAGTAGAAGCCATTAGGGTACTAGATTTTCTTCCATAAAAAAATAAAAAGCAAGCCGTTAAAAACATCTGCTGAAACATGAAGGAAGTTCTAAAACTCTGAAACGGTGGCAGACCATAAAAACACAAATTGACATTTGCTTGTTGAACAAATATTTCTGAATGCTTTTGCTGTTTGAGAATTGTTCTAAAATTTACATTTAGCTCTTCCATGTATATTTTGGGATGGGAAAAATTGAGGAGTGTTAATTAAAATGTGTTTATTTCAGGTAGCACTACATACAAAAAGTTGCTTAGCAAAGTATATTGGACAGCTAATATTACAAGATAAATGATAAACAACAAAGAATAATATTCATAAATTGTTTGGATTACTAAATCAAACCACACCTTTAAATGTTAGAGCAAACAAAAAGTATGCATCTGAAATTTAAATGTAGCATTACATAGAAATCAGAGTTGAAGCTAACCCATGTCTAAATTGTATGCTATTCTTGGTAAAATTACCATTCCTTTTTTTTTTATTATTATTATTATTTAACTATTCTGTAAAATTCTTTGACAGCAAATGGACAAAATTTGAAATACAATGAGACTTTTCCATAATTTGAAAATTTTTTGTACACTGATATATGAATTGTTGAATTTACATAATGTGACCTGTACTGGCTGACTTCACAAACAAAGGGTTTTCAGGAAGGAAAGGGTGGTACCATCTTAATAGAGAAATGTTACAGGCAAATAACAAATAATGTGCCAGTTCAAGTGAAAACTGATATAGAATTAAAGTTTGCTGGAAATGTATATGCCCAGTCCAAACTGAGAATACATTGTTCATTGAAAGTCTTATTTCGCCTTGTCTCATTTGTGTTAAAAAAGGTATCAATATAAATGATTTTTTTTTTTTTTAATACAGGACTTTGACCTCCTAGGTGAAAAGATAATGTCTTGTGGAATGGATCACTCCCTGAAGTTATGGAGGATAAACTCAGAAAGAATGCAGAAAGCAATTAAAGGATCATATGAATATAACCCTAGTAAAACTAATAGGTAATATTACCTTTGTTTCATTTATTAGCTAACCAATAACTGTTAAATGTGCTGTCTGCAATGAAATTCTTACTTTCTACATATGCAGGACTACTTGACCAGCATTTACTATTTAGTTTTCATGTATTTGAATTTGTTTTTGCTCAAGAAATAATTATGTAAATTTACAATAATCAAACTTTTATGCCATTAGTTACAATACTTTTAGTGGTAATCTGCAATATGAAATACATTATTCACAGTCTTCTCAAACAATTTTTTTTTTCTTCCCCCAACAGACCTTTCATCTCTCAAAAGATACATTTTCCTGATTTTTCTACCAGAGACATTCACCGAAATTATGTTGATTGTGTGAGGTGGCTGGGAGACTTAATCCTTTCTAAGGTATATATTATTTCAGTCATTTTAAAACTGTTATTTGGGACTAGTGTTAATAATGGTTAGGAATAACCAAGTTATATTTTGCTATTTCAAATATTAAAATACAGCTTTTTGGATAATTAAGTACATAGGCTGTAGTATCTAGTTAGAGAACAATGTTAACCCATGTTGGCATAAAGTATATACCTGCATACCTTTCCAACCAAATATACAATGCTTTGCAAAAGTATTCAGGCTCTTATCCAGTTCTCAGTGTAATCATGCAATGGAACGTTGTCCTGTGATATTTTTTTTTCAGAGCACAGAAAATCGATCTTTTTTTTTATTATTTATTTGTTGTTTTTACGCTGTTGCCCTACAATTGGCCTCTACAGGTGACTCTTATTCATATTTTCTAGATAAAGACACAGCTAAGGTATTATATTTCAGATTGTGAAAATAAAGACTAAAGAGTGTTCTAAAGGAGTCTGAGAAACTAATACAAACAACATAAATTCGTAAAATGGTACAAAACAAAATCCAAGTGTTTGGTTGTCTAAGTGGGTACCATCGGCTAGGTTACTTGTGAGAGAAATCAAATGGAGACCAACAATCCTTCTACAGGAGACAGATTTCAGTAGCTGAGACTGGAGTACAGTGCACTAGTTAATTGTATCAGGGGCTCTGCATAAAATTTGCCCATTCAGAAAACATAGGAGTAATGTAGTTGTGATGTGGGTGAAGTTTTTTTTAGTAAAATGAGATTAAGAAAGAGCTTTTTCACGAATGTTCAAACAGATACACTATGTATAGTATATGAAACACATTCCACAATGTACCTAAAGCAGAGCAATACACAGTTTGATCCAGTATACCTGATGAAATTCTTATTTCATTACTACATGAGAGCCTTTTCGGTCTGCTAAATACTTAAGCTTGGGTGAAATCCATCTTTAATTGGTACGTTGGTTCAAAACACAAAGCTAAAGTTGCCTTGAAGTAATTGAAGGACAAACAGATGAATGTCCAACAATGGCTTAGTTACAACACTGTTCTTAATTCAGCTGAGAATTTGTTTTAGTATGTTTACAATCTGAAGAATATCTGCCTGGAAGATTGGCTAAAACAGACCAAAAGAATATATAAAGTAAGTACATATCTACACCAAAAGACTTATTTCTGCAAACGTGGATCTTCAAAATATTATAAACAGTATTGTATGCTAGAGAAGTAAAAGTACTTTGTTAGTGTACTTGTATGTTTTGAGAATATTTCTTCTTTTCTTTAGTCTAAATTTTCTGTTTACTTTAACTTCACTACATTTTCAAAAGCAGTTGGCTTTTGCTCCAATTCATTTTGCTAGAGGTTTTCATTATTGCAATATTAAAGCAGATAACAAATAGTCTATGCAGAAACACATACTTTTTGAGTAAATCTGTTGCCTAAAATACAAATTTCCCTTGCATTAGGATAAACCATTTTATGAAAAATCAAGAATCTAGGACAGTTTTCAAATGTGTAGCACTGGTACTAATGCCCGGTCATCTACAAAATAATTCCAAATGCACCTTAGGGTAGTTTATAGAATGGGACAGAGCTGGACATTGGTAATCCGTAATTCCAGATTCTGAAATTCTGTAAGATGATTCTGTGTTCAGACACCATCCTTGCATGTTGTGGTTTCCTGACTTAGTCATGTGTACTGCTGGTGCCTTCCCGCATCATTCTGGGGATTACAGGTCCAAAATAGATCATAAAACAGTTGGTAATCCTAAGAAAACACACCATTTCTTTTAATCTAAAACTAGAAGTGGTAAAGTCTAGATAGAGTGCTTTATTTAACACTAGCCATATTATCTGAAAGACCAGTAATAAAGCAATATTTAAAAATATTCGGTATCTCCTGCCCTGCCTTCAGTGCCTTTCCTCGTATCTTCATGTGTCTGAACCTCTCCTGATCAGTGCTCCCTCTCTCAAGTGCATTCTCATAAAGCTTGCTTATCAAGCACCTTGGTAGCCTCCTGTCCACTTTTGTTCCCCATCTTTCAATTCTCTGCGTGCTTCCTACGCCTTTGTCCTTCCTCGTGTGTCTCATACTTGCACTTCCTTTTTTGATTACATTGCTAAAGCCAAACTGATCGATCAGATTAATCTGAGGGACCAGACACAAACAGACCTTAGTGTTTTATTATTTAATAAATTATTTAATGAAAGGCAATGTCATTTGGATGACTAATGTTATTAAACTAATTCTGCCAATGTTAAGGCAGTTCAATGATATTAATTAAAAAAAATAGTTCAGTTATGAGACTGGAAATGCATAAAAATGTGTTTATTTAAAGGGAATTCAGTAAAGAAAAATCACTTTATGTAGGGGTTGTCAGCAATGAATTAGATTCTTAAAAGAAAGTGAATCTGCATACCTTTTCTTTTAGTCCTCATCCCACTGAATTAGGATTCAATCATTAAGATATTTGCTTGTGCTTAATGTCCCCACTTCAGGTTACAGTTACTTGGCTCATAATTTAGTGATTATGTATTACTCACATGCAAAATGAATGTAACCTACATTATTTGAAATTAAGACCCATTTAGACTATATGTTAAAAACAGGGAGTGATCCAACACTTACCAGGTACTTTACAACTCTGCTTGATTAGTTTGCTCATGTACAAATGTTACTTTCCAAGAAGGTATCTATATAGTGCATTTACTCTAGTATGGGTGTATGGTACTCGGTATTAAACTGATTAAAAATATTAAAGTGTGAGGAGTGAATACTTATTCAAAGAACATATTTTGGTTTAGTCAAAAAACTTCTACCTTTAGTAGAAGTGTACAGTGGTGGCAAAAATATTATTTTGAGTTGTATTGTTTTGTGTATCATTTAAAATACTGCTTTGGAAATTGTCTTAGTGCTTGCAAAATTGAAATCTGTCAAAGGGAAATGTAATAGTCCTTCTCAAAGCACACCATACATACTTGTGGCAAACAAATAGGTAACACATTATTAAGAACACAATGTGCAGGTGATATGTTAAACAAATCAGCATTTAGTGGTTTGTACTTTATATTTTGCAACAGACACTTTAAGCACAAAGCCAGTTATTCTACCTGGTGCTAATATTACTGTATACATTTTTCCTACGCTTAACACTAGGTATATGTAGCTTAGATTTTATTTAAGATTTAAGTTTACAGAATAATCTTCCATGTCATTGTCATCATAAAGCATGATTGCATAAATAATTAATACGAAAGGGAGTAATGTTACATCTAGACTTATTTCTTCCAGTTATGGCACTCTTATATGACTTGTATATTTAATTGCTAATTTTTTGATTAACCAGTCTGACAAATTCGATAAGGTTCCTACAATGAAAATGAGTTTTCTCATCTCTAATGTAATCGTAGATATAGCTGTATGTGAAGTGGCATAGTAAAAACCACAAAATACCATTGGTTAATTATGCTGTTCTGTTTACTTAAAGAAATAAATGTAACTAACATCTTATTAATAAGTGATTGAGTTTGTGCACCCTACTTGTAATATATGAAAACATTCAACACAAAAGTGGTTTAAATTTTCACAGTACTGATTAAATTTTAAGTAAAAAAAATACTTTCTGAATCCCCCCTTTTGTTTTTCAGTCTTGTGAAAATGCTATAGTATGTTGGAAACCAGGAAAGATGGAAGACGACATAGACAGTATTAAGCCTAATGAGTCAAATGTTACCATCCTTGGTAGATTTGACTATAGTCAGTGTGATATCTGGTATATGCGCTTCTCCATGGATTTCTGGCAAAAGGTAAAACAATAAAATCCATGTTTCATGTAGCAGTTCTGTTATTCTTAAAACTTTTTTGAGAATACTGTGCTCATTGCAACTGAAATATATTGAAATTGTTTCTGAATAATTAAACCCATTAAATTACTAACATTTTTGCAATTTAAGGCAATGATTAATTACTTTCTGAACTTTTACATGCTTTTTAAGTTTGTTTTTTTTTTGGCTGTTTTTTGTTCTTATAGATGTTGGCCTTAGGCAATCAAGTTGGAAAATTGTATGTGTGGGACTTGGAAGTGGAAGATCCTCATAAAGCAAAGTAAGGCTTTGCCTGCTTGTTTATATTCTCTGTATATTTGGCGTGTGTTGTAAAATTACGTGATTTTTTTTTTTTTATATTTTATTTAACAAATTGTAATTTTAAACCATACACTTAAATAAAGTAAAGCATAACAATACCATTAAATTAGGTAAATTTCACATTTCCGTTTATTCTGTTAATATACCCTAAACACAAAAATCCATCATAACTCAAAGTAGTAGCCATGAAGAAATTAAAGAACTTATTGCTTTACAACAGTTAAAGGCATAATGAAGAATAAACAGAATTAAAAACACAGAACTCGGTATACCCAAGAATTGTTTTTAGTATGTTCCTTAAGGGGCTTGTACATTTAGTATAACACAAAGATGAAGAGAAGTGTACAAAGAGGCAAAGTTTTGCACGAGAGATGTAGCATTTTAAACAGGGTTTGACGGAAAATCAGTTAATAACTTTGTGTTTCAGAAAGTTAAATATCTTTAATACAGAAAATTAAGTTGTTTTTGCTTTAGTTAAATTAATAGATTCTGTATACAAGAGCAAGACTGTTGATGGCAAATGGTAACCGCAGGCAGTGTCAGTAACTATTTAAATGAAAACGTTTGTATTGCAGTATTCTTTCAGACAATTTGAGTTATTATTAAAGCTCTTAATATGGAGTTCTATTTTGTTTTTTAATCATTGGAGGGAATTGTTACAATAATGAAACAGAATGCTCTCAAGCTTTATAGCTTTTAGATGCATAACTTAAAATAAAAGGGAAGGCAAAATTCAATTTCTGATGAACTAAAGAATGTTATGTCAACACATGAAGCTCCAGGTTTAGTATCGGGAGGAATTTAGCATTTTGCAAGTGTGTTTAAAGTTAAGTAATAAATAGAAGGAAAAAGGCAATCCAGTGTTTATAGTAACGGTTAAAGAAGATCACATTGCAGAACTCTTCATACCACAGTTTTTATATTTAAAAAAAAAACAAAAAAAAAAACTATTTTCTAAGTCTCACTGGTGTAGGAATAAATAAAATCTATCCTAGCAGCTTTGTGTCCAAGGCAGATCCAGGCACTGAAGAGCACCCACAGCCCACCTCAGGGCACACTCACACAATTCATTCAGGGTGAGCTGAGATTTGACAAAATCCTTAAAAACATGTTTTACATTATTGAAGAAAATAAGCTACCCAGAGGAGCCCAATTAAACATGGGTGTAAATATAAAAACTGCAAAAATTTGAACATTAAAATGAAAAGCAAAAGCAGAAACCCTGACAGACACAACTCTTCCTCTTTTGTCTGGTGTAATTAACAACTATATCTTTTTTTTTTTGTAGTTGCAGACTTTATATTTATATCACATTAGCAGTGTTTTATAGACTTGAAGAGTTATGCATATCTTACTAATTATTCAGTAAACAGACAGATAATCTGTTCTTATAATTCATGTATGCTTTCTTGCTGCATTCAAGTTTGAGAGAAGACGGTGGAAGTAGGGAAAAGAGGCCCTAAGCAGGGTTTACCCTCCTTTTGTCATCAGTCCTGCCTTCCCGTCACCACACTGCCTAGAAGTCACATAGCCAATGAACAATACATATTGATACATTTCAAGAGGTCAATGGTGTTCTCTTTTTTTGTGTGTAGTAATATTCCAAAAGTACAAAACCAAAAACCAGACCAAATATAAACATTTCTTCAGCTGTAAAGTTAAACTACTACCTACATAGAAGTTTTAAATTGTATTACATCAGTGCATTCAGTAGCAACTTATTTTTAACAAGGTGTTGTGATTGAAACATTTGACAACATTTTTATAAAATTTTACATTGCTTGAAAAACTGTTAAATAAATATTTATAGGACTATAGTCTGCCGTTTTAGGGAAATAATAATAATCATTTAGAAAATTCATGTTTTTTCTAAGTAGTGGTATAGTAAATATTTGTGGTTATATATCAAAACTAAAGGGATGTATTTCACTACTTACAGCACATTGTCTTCATATAATCAGTTCAATATTTAATATGCTAAAATTCTATTTTTATTTGGTTGTTTAATGGTACTGGTCTTCAAGTGCAGCAGAAGTCTCCTTGCCTGAATCACACTCTAAACTATCTAATATTTTTCAGCATTCTTTAGGAAGAGCAACACAGCACATGCTCCAGGGTTTTGCCTATTATGTTTTCATTGTCTTTTGTAAGCTTTATCCTTTATTATCTTTACCACTTTCCATTCAACCACTGCACAGTGTGGCATATCTTGCTTCAGTTCAGCTACTATGCAGTTGAGCCTACCCAAAATCACGGGGACACCTTCACATATGAACATCTCCATTGTCTTCATCAATTGCACTCTGCTGTAGCTGGTGATGATCATAGTGCCAACATGCTAACCTAGACTGTTCACCCAGTCTGTAGCAACTTCTTCCCCTATGTTTCTGGACCAGCCTTTCTGTAAGGAACAAGCTACTTACTTTGGAGAGAGCTGTGAGCTTAGATGTGGAGATCATTATTCTTGTCCCAGTTGCATCATAGTAAGCATTGATCCATAACAGTACACACCAAACATCACAGACCAATGAAGCCAAGATGACAAAATCATCAGAGAAACAGATGCAGTGCTTATATTCCTAAAGTACATGCTGTTTATGCCTTGATAGGCTGTTCATTAAACTTTTGAAGAGTAGAGAAGCCAAAATCTCATACCCACATTAAATGGACTTGACTTAATGCTAAGTATGCAGAACCTGCCTTACCTAATGTCACTTGTAAATCACATTTGGGCACATGATCTGTGAAGATCAGTATTTTCACTAAATTAGCATTGGTTTCTTTTTGTGCTAGTCCACCAAAAGAAATTTTATAAACAACGTAATTGCTAGGCCTAATCCTGTTTATATATAAAAAAAAGACATGCTACAGATTAGTTTTTAAAAGGAATATCCTTGCTTTCATCAAGAACTAGAATATAAGAAATCATACTGGTTTTGTTTTATACATGATGTCATTTTAAACAATAGTGGTTGATTTCAAAAATTTAAAAACATACTGTATATTTCTCTAGCTTTCTTACACACACCCACTAATTATAGAAATGTTTATTTTAGTAGATAACAGAATGCCGCTAATAAGTACAGCTTCTGGGTCTGAAGCGTTGCAAAAGAAATCTATTGTTTACCATTTTTTCATAGCTTTAATAGAGTTTGTGTAGCAAGTATAGAAGTATTTCCATCAGTACCTATAATATATTCTCACGGAGGTACTATGCACATGTAGATCATATGTACATTTTTAAGGGAGGAAAGAATTGAAGGTTGCTCCACATTACACTAATTTAGTTCTTTGGTAAAAATGTCATTATTTTTTGTATAATTCTATTATTTTATGTATCCCAAAACCACAGTATGAAAAGTATTTGCCCCCTTCTTGATATCTTCTATCGTTATGTATTTGTCTCAAAGAATGGCCTCAGATATTTAAGCAAAATGTCATACAGTCATGTGAAAAACTAAGTACACTCCGTTAAATTTTTTTTTTTCTTTTTTAACACAGGTGAACATAAGATTTGATCTTCATTTAAGCAATAGGTGATACGACAAACATCATGGCAGATTTATTTAAATTATACAGTGGACTACAAAATATAACTATACCACTACATTTATCACTACTTGAAATACATAAAATTAGAATTAGGTGTACCAGATTAGATGCAAATGATTAGATCGTCATTACAGAGGATCTTGAAGGGACTTTTTTTTTATAATCTCAAAAATTGTGTTTGTTAAAGTGTGTAAAGCATCAGGGAGCCTTCAGAAAGGAGCTTATAGATGTTTGGGGAAGAATTTTATCTCCAAATAAACCATTATAATGCCTGAAAGATCTACAAGTAGAGAAGATTTCAAGCAACTGTCAACTTGTCCACACCATGCTCCCCAAGCAAGGTCAGAATAGGAGCAGATCATAACCTACTGAAAAAGGGCTCTGTGATCTTCAGAATTTCATAAGGGGACCTATAGGTAGCTCTTGTCAATGCTGAAGTCAAAGTGCATGAATCAACCATTAGAAAAAGGCTGCATGCATTAGATCTACATGGGATGTATAACAGGAGCAAACCTTTGGTGTTTAGAGAGAACATCAGGGCAAAACGTAAATTTTACTTAACACCTAGGCAAAGATCAGGAATATCGAGACAATGTACTATGGACTGACTGGGTAAAGATAGTTATTTAGCCAAGAACCAGAAGATATGTTTGCATGTAGATGAATCTTACAAGCTATAAAAACATACTGGTGGAAATGTTATGGTATGGAGTTGCTTTGTGGTATATGGGCCAATGTAGCTCACAGCCGTAAAAGTTAATAGAAATTCTTCATTGTACCTGAATGTGCTTCAAGATAATGTGTGGTTGCCTGTCAGAAAATTAAAGTGCAACCTAAAGTGGACCTTGCTGCATGTCACAGTGCTTCTGACTATACCAGTAAATATACCAAGGCTGAAAATAAAGAAAGTGAGGGTTCTATAATGTCAAACCCAGGATCTCAAACCCATCAAGATGCTTTTAGGGGATTTGAAACATGATATGCACACAATGACACCAGTCAAGCATCATACAGGTGAAAAATTCAAGGAGGAGTAGGGAAAAAATTTTGGAGATTGGTAGAGTTATAGGAAAAGCTTACTTAAGGATATTTCTGCCAAAAGGGACAATACCACCTATTAGAGCCAAGGGTTTCCTTGCTTTTTTTCTGCAGATGAAAATGGCATATGTTTTTTTCATTTAATGTATTTTTCAAAGTTAATTTTTCATTGGCTACATCACCTTTATTTAAATATACTGTTTAAATGAAGTTCAAATCTTGCAATGTCCACATATGCTGAAAAAGAAAAAAAAATTCATGTTCAACTTTTTTACATGAAAAGGGTAGCCAGTATAACTATAAGCTTATAATACAATTTCTACATTTGCTGCTTAATATGTTTAAGTAAGTTTTCCAGTGCCTCTATTGCCCTTGAGAAAAGGAAATTTTTTACTTTACTTCACAAACTCAAACAGCTGAACTGATTGCATCCAGCTGCATTGAATGTAAACCTAACCATATATTGATCCTTATATTTGAGAGATTAACAAAAGTTTTTAAAATTTACCAATCAGGAAAGTATTACAAAGCCATTGCTAATGCCCTGGGTATGCAGAGAATGTAGCACACTGCACCACAATGTTAAACTCCAAATGGACAACAAATGGTAAATCTTTCCAGGGAAGGCCAGTCTGCCAAAGTTACCAAAATGAATAGCGACAGCTCATTTCATAAGTCCCAGAGGATGCCAGAAGAACATCCAATGAACTTCAGATCTTTTGTGGCTCATCTAAGGTCAGTGTTCATAACTCCACAATGAGAAAGAGGCTGAGTAAAATTGGAATTTGTGGGACAGTAGCAAAATGAAAATCTCTTCCTATCCATGCTTAACATCAGTGCTCAACTTGCATTTCCAAAGAAATGCCGGAATGATCCCCAAGTCTAAAAGAATAATGTTCTATGAATTGAAAAGTCAAATGTAGAAGTATTTGCACAACACAGGTCCCGCTTGTCTGCTGTAATCCTGATACCTTTTGGGTGGGGTGAAATTTGAACACTAAGGTCAAGTAGAAATAATAAGAGAACCATATTTCTCCCCATATCCCCGAAAAGGGTCCTGCAGGGTGTAAAAGAAAAGTCAAAGGCCATCATCCTAGGGGAAAAAAAATATCCCAGCAGTTTCTTCCCAGGTATACAGGGATTTATCAGAAGCTTTATAAATACAAGCTGCAGATAACTAAATGAAGCGGATTATAAAATGAGAAAATCCAGAGACAAGGTGTAACTAAATTAGGTGATTTCCATTTGCACACTAACAACAATTTGGCAACAGTTGTACCTAAAATAGACTCTCTTTTGGAAGAAGGACAATCTGAATGGAGATTCATCTAATAAGATAAATAAGTGAGGAGATACAGGCAATTGATAATTTAAAAATGTAGATAATAAATGGCACATGACACAAAAGAATAGACAGGACAAAAAGAAAAGGTATGCATAAAAGTACAGGCAAATCTAGTCCCATAGGTAAAACATGAAGGGTCCAATGCAATCCCTATGACACATTAATGGCACACACTCAAATAGAACCTATGCACAAAATTAAACTGTGAATTAATAGTTTGAGTTTCTTGAACAAAATGTTATATTGCAAAGGACAAGACTCCAAAAGCCAACTGCAGAGGGGGCAAGACCCTTAACCATATTTTAGGGACAGAGAGGAAGACAGGACAGACTGCAAAGAAGAATTACTTCAGGGAATTAAGGATGTAAAAAAAACAAAACAGTAAAGTGGGTGAACAGAGAGCAGCTGTATAGACCAGCCAAAAGGTTCAGCAAAGACAGAAGTTGTAAATGGGGGGAAAAAAAAGATTTACAGGAAACTCCCATTTCTTACACAAAGGTCTTTGCATGTTTTGATGGTACTGTTATAAATGTTTCCTTAGGTGCAGATTGCACATTCAGACAATTTAGGGAATGTACAGGAATGCCTACCCATCACTTAAAAAAATATGGGTCTGAATGTGCCACTTCAGTACTTATCTGAATAATTTCTATGTCAAAGTCCATTCAGACAGTGTATAAGATATTGCTGGCCCAAAATAAAGTTTGGCTGTTTTCAATTTAATTTTAATAAGAAGTCAAGCAAAATGACACCCCTTAAGCTCTAAGCATTAAAAAGAGGAATTAAACCATGATCTTAAAAGCCAGGTCACATAAGCATAATGGCGAAACTGCAGGTCTAGAAGGGAAATCCCTCCTTTATCTCGCAGATGAGTGAGTATGGTATGGTTGATGTTTAGGTTTCTTACCGGTACAAATAAATTAAACTTCTGACAAAATTTGGAAAGGTGGGTGAAGAGGGATTATTGAACTAATAAAATTAAATTGAGGAACTCGGCAAATATATGATGGCTGTTAATGATGGCAGTCAGGTTGGAGGATAATTTAATCTCAAACGCAGAAGAGAAAAAAAAATGCAATTTTGTAGTGGTCTAGTTAAAGTCCCTAAATTCAACACAAAAAATGTTGTGGCAGGACCTGCAACAAGAGGAAAATAACAGTGTATCTGAGTTAAAGCAGTTCTGGAAAGAAGAGTGGACTCAACAGCAATATGAAGAACTGGTATTAAATTAATAGGAAGTAATTAGTTGTAAATGTTGATTCTAACGCTGCAATAACCAAGTGTTGAAACTATGGGGGCAAATACTTTTTCATTTGGGTGACAAGAGTGTTGGATAACTTTTTCCTTGAATAAATAGAGGAATGATTTGATTTAAAATCTAGATCATGTGTTCAAGTTATTTTTCACTAAAGGTCTGAAGCCATTTATTGTGTAAAATACACAAAACGGAGGATATCAGGTAGTGGACAGATACTTCTTCAAAACACTGTAGTTGCTTTAAACACCTTGGCTTTTTTTAAAAATGCATACCATATTGATACTTAACCTTTTATATTGCGTCATCTTAAAGAAGTTTTCCCTAAATTGAATATTCCTTTGAGCCTCCTTTTTCCCCAGAGGAAAAAAAAGAGCATTTGCAAATTGACATATTGAAATTCTATAACCTTTAAGCTTGTCATATTGGCAAGAAATAAAAAAAAACTTATAATGGAATAAAGTTTTTTTTTCCTTCCTTCCACTTGCAGGTGTACCACCTTGACCTATCCAAAATGCACCTCGGCTATCCGTCAGACCAGTTTCAGTCGTGACAGCAGCATCTTGATAGCTGTATGTGATGATGCCTCAATTTGGCGCTGGGATCGTTTACGATAGTTGGGGAGTATGATATTTCTTGCAGTTTTGAGCTGGCTAATAGTTCTGTCTTTGCACAGCTTTGTGCCTTTTGTTGACTGTGTTAGAAGCATCAGATGTCACCCAGCATGCATGGGCTTTTATTTTACTATGCTTGTTTCTCACTTTTGGTCCCTTTTTGCTTTTAATAAAATTTTATTTTTTTAAACTGTGTGTTTTTAATTTTTTTTTTTTATATTTTAAGTTTGGCAAGAGGTAATCTCGCTAGATAAATAAAGTGGGTTCTGTTGCTGTGCTGTAGTGTCCCTTGCTGGTAAGGAAAGCAAGTCATCTCTGAAGTGTCCAAAAGAGATCCTGTTTGATTTGTTTATATACACACACACACACACACACACACACACACATACATATCTATACTACCATGTGTATTTTTAACTAGGGGAATGGTTTCTTCAACAATAAATTTTATACTGCCAGTGTTTTATACCCATGAAATTGCTAATGTGTTTAAAACAAAGTTAATGAAGTTAAATTATTAACCAGGATAATCTGTAATCCATTGTAGTTTCTTATTTCATATTCCCCAAGTTTATCATCAGCTTTCTTTTTTCTCTGACTCTTTAAATTATATGAAATATGATTGAATGTGAAAATCCAGCATATGGTGCCATGCTGCTATTCACTTTTTGAAGCGGTTTAGGAGAATACAGTGAGTACATTCATTGCCTGCTAAACTTGGGCCACTGTGTAATTTTTTTCTGAAATAGAGGTTAATTTTGATCACCTTGTTTTTTCCTCTTGGAGAAACTGCCTTAATTATGGCACACCAAAACATTGTTAATGGCAGTGCAATGAAGTATTAACTACCCATTCTAAGCAGTACATAAAGTGCACAGTTTATAATGAATACTTAAAAAATTTTAAAGTGTTAATTTATTTTCATTTTTATAGACACTTCTCGTTTGATGTAAATGTTGATTTTTGGGGTTTTTTTTTTTGTAAGTTATGATTTGTAATTTTATATCGTGTATTGTCAATAAAAACAATGACTGCTAAATGTTTTGATCCACATTGCTGAATATTTATAACTTACGTAAATTAAGCTTTACTATCTTGCTATATAACACAAAAATGTTTGAGTCATGTATGATAGCTGATTACTGATGCCTGATAGCTGATTACCGATGCCTCATTGAACACTGCAGATTTCAGTCTGAGAAAGACATTGCCTTTTATTATTATTATTTTTTAAATTTGTTAATGGTGGTGCTGAAGCTTTTGGAGTGTGATATAATCCTGATTAAATTGTGCTCCATAGCTGAAATATGTTTGCTCTGTACAATAGTGCCTTACACATTGGTGGATTAGTTCCTGCCAAGCAGTCATTGTTCTCGGAGTACTTCATTATCTGAACCATTTGTGGAATAATTTAAATAAAATATTTTACAAATGCATAGTGGTTTCCATGTGTGTATCTGAGATAATTTCATAGATGTGGGCACAATTATGCAAAATGTTTTAATGCACATTGGTGAATATGTGTAACTTGAACAAATTAAACTTGTATCTTGCTATATAAAGGAACAATATTTCAGTCATATATAACAGATTTCTGATGTTAAGGTATTTCTGTCTTGTTTAAGGTACATTGTTACAGCAGTGGCAAATAAATGCAAAAGGCATGTTGAAGAATGATCACTTAAAATAAAGGTTAATTATTGTCATTAATTAAATGAAGGTTGTTGTACTTATATCTGCAAAACAAAATTGATGGATCCAAATGTTCTTTATGTTTAATGGTAACCATCAATTGTGTTACTTTTCTGATGCAGTTCCATCACTTACTACTGAATACATATACTCCAGAGGGTTGTCCAACTAGTAAGAAAGGTACAACATGCATGCCAAACAAAACAGAGTAATTAACATTAACTAAAGAAATTGCACATGTCAGTGTGAAGAAGACAGATTGTGCTAGAGTAGGGGTTCTCCAACTCAGTCCTGGGGACCCACTATGGCTGCAGGTTTTTGTTCCAACCAGATTCCCAATCAGTGACAACACCTTATAGCACTGATCTCATTTAAATAGCTGGTATTTTACTTTTATTCTGCATTTAGAAAAGCACAGCAGCCTGATTTTTTACATTTATAAGACATTTAGAAATATTTCTGCTTCTGCTATAGATTTAAAATCTTAACTCTCTTTTGTTGATTTCATTATATTTTGCCCTTTATCTGTGCAGTTTTCTCCCTTTTGTTGTATCTTATTAATGATAAGTAAAAACAAGCAGAGCAGACAACCAGGCAAACCACTAAACAATCAAAGGCTGCAACTACTTTAGCGTCAGACCCATTAATTAATAAATAATGGATTAATTAAACAATTGGAACACCCGGAAAAGTAGAATGAAAATCAAGATGAAAATATTGTTAGAAAGAAATAAATACATTATTCCCAAGCTTGGTACATTTTTATGTATATTTTACCAAATTTAGTTTTCTAATTTCTATATTGTTCCCAAAACACAGAACTTGGGAAATAACAGTTAATAACAGTTCACTTAATTAGCCCAGGAGTCCAATTGAAAACAGAAGCTGGTTGTAACAAAAACCTGCAGCCACAGTGTGCCCCCAGGACCGATTTTAGGAAGCACTGGTATAGAGGGCAATAGACTACCTTTACGTGTACTGAGTGGCCCATACCAGCTACAGTCAGGGGTTCCAGTACAGAAGAGAGTTTCCAAAACAGTGCAGGACAGGATACTAGACAGATGCATTTTCTTCCATGAAGACACAAGGTCCATAGAGGAGTTATTTATGACCTTGTGATCACTAGTTGGGGCTAGGTTGTCTTTTCTAATTTGAGGTCAGGTAGGACATGCAAGAGGCCAGTATTCTTCCATCAGATTGCTAGAGGACACCGCATGGCACCTAATTTTAAAAATAACTGTGTTGCTCTTTTAAGGAATATCTATAAAGATAAATATTTCCTTGAGCCAAATGCTATCTCTCCTTCTGGTATGTTCCTATGACTGAAATTTACATAAGTAAAATGCAAATGTATATGCTAATATGACTAATACAAGTTTATCATCTCTAATAGCTCTGAGTTATCATCCCATTTTCTATAACTTCAGCACATTCTGCACATGTTAGCAATTGTTAAGCCTCTGAAGTTCTCTTTTGTAGTTTGTGCATTGAAAGTTTGGATTGATGGAAAATTTAAACTTCTGCTTTTACTTTTTTAATGAAGTCTGCATAAAGATGATTTTTGTGCTAACAGTAACAAAGTAGAGAGTCCATCACATTGTTTTAGGAACTAATGAAAGAAAATCCATATGAAATGAGGAAGTCATTCCATCCATCTATCCACCCATTCATTTAATATCTCAATCTCTGTACTGTCACCAGTAGGTGTTGCCTAGTCTGGCGACTTTAGGCACAAGGACTCGGATCCAGTCCATAGATGGTTTCTGGTATCTCTTGAGAATCTTGTACCCACTAAAATATTTATTTATAGATTAATAGGGTGATTACTGTCAGATGTACAGAGCTGAGGACAATTATTTTTTACCTGAATATACTAATCAATAAACAAAAATGTTGCCACTCTGGTGATATTAATGAGTTTAACTACTATACTCAGCAAAAAAAGAAATGCCCCTTTTTCAGGACTGTGTATTTCAACAATAATGTTTTAAAAATCCAAATAACTTTACAGATCTTCATTGTAAAGGGTTTAAACAATGTTTTCCATTCATGTTCAATTAACCATAATCAATTAATTAACATGCACCTGTGGAATGGTCGTTAAGACCTTAACAGCTTACAGAAAGTAGGCATTTAAGGTCACAGTTCTAAAACCGCAGGACACTAAAGAGACTTGTCTACTGACTGTGAAAAACATCCAAATAAAGATGCCCAGGGTCCCTGCTCATCTGCGTGAACGTGCATTAGGCATGCTGCAGGGAGGCATGAGGACTGCTGATGTGGCTAGGGCAATAAATTGCCATGTCCGCACTGTGAGACGCCTAAGACAGCGCTACAGGGAGACAGGAAGGACAGCTGATCATCCTCGCAGTGGAAGAGCCCAGATCTCAATCCCATTGAGCACGTCTGGGACCTGTTGGATCGCAGGGTGAGGGCTAGGGCCATTCCCCCCAGAAATGTCCAGGAACTTGCAGGTGCCTTGGTGGAAGAGTGGGGTAACATCTCACAGCAAGAACTGACAAATCTGGTCCAGTCCATGAGGAGGAGATGCACTGCAGTACTTCAAGCAGCTGGTGGCCACACCAGATACTGACTGGTACTTTTGATTTTGAGCCTCCCTTCATTCAGGGACACATTGTGAAACATTTTTAGTTTATGTCTTATGGTGTTGACTCTTTTAGTGTTCATACAAATATTTACACATTAAGTTTACTAAAAGTAAAACAGTTGAAAGTCAGAGGACGTTTCTTTTTTTGCTGAGTATATATCTCAAAACATGTCACACATAAACATGCAAAAAAAAAAGAAGAAATACCTTCATCTGTTATATTCTTCACCTTTCGTCTCTCCCACTTCATCTTTCATCATCTGCCTTACTGAACCAATTTATGCTTATCAATATGCATATCCAATATGCACAATTAGAAAGAGATGGGCCTCATAAGAGATCAATAAAATCAGTCCAAAACATGATGCTTCATATCACAGATCACATTAAATGCACATCCATGGACAGACAGTATCATATGCACTGACAGGTCAGTCCATTGGGAGCATTTTCCCATCTCTTGACATACAGTTATGAGAAAAAATAAATACATCCGACAGAAACTGTTGACTTTCTACATATTTGAACATGCATAACTGTAGATCTTTGTGCAAACAGTGCATACTGATAAAAGTGATATACATGAATAAAAAAAAAAAGAAAATTGGCTTTTTCAATCATTTATTTGAGAAACGTACCAATGGATGTAATGGTGTACTTGAGGAAAAAGTAGGGACACACTTGGCCCCAGAAGCTGGTATTGCCCCCTTTTGCAGAAATGACTTCTTGTAGGTGCTTTGCTGCCCAACAGTCTCAGACTTAGTAAACTTTTTGACCTATCCTCCATGCAAAATCCATAATTTGCAAGATGTTCGTGAGTTATTTGCATGTACTTCCTTTCAATAGTATTCAAATTGGCGTCATTACCCGTACCTCTTCATAAATTAACTCATTATTGAGGGAGACTGAAGACTCAAGTGCCAGCTTAAGTGAAAAATTAAGGAAAATGTACCAAGTAATTGCAACAGAAACACTGACTTAATCAGTTTTAACGTGAAAAGATGCCAACGAAAAAAGAGAAGCGGGCTGTTAGGGTGGAGAAAAGAAGAGCTGTTCAGGAAGCACATAAACCTCTGAGCAAATGAATGCTAAACATAGAGGGAAGGAGTATGAAAACTATGAATGCTCAAGTCAATCGCAGTGCGCTGTTACTGGTACACGAGTAAATTGTGTAATTTGATGATGATGGATATATTCTATTTTTGTATAAATAAAATTACATTAAAAACACTTTTATGAGTTTTTTTTCAATTATCTACATAAATGTGATGTTATAGAAACATTTTATTTTTGTGTTCATTAATGTACAAATAACTATTTACAAGTAAAACAATTTTATATGAGTTTTAATTTTGCAGACCTGTTATGTTATACTGGGAAAATAATATTAATCTGGAGGATTCTGAATTTGTTGTTCATGGACTTGACGTGCAGGTTAGGTGGATTGGCGATTCTAAATTGGCCCTAGTGTGTGCTTGGTGTATGTCCTGCGGTGGGTTGGCACCCTGCCCAGGATTGGTTCCTGCCTTGCGCCCTGTGTTGGCTGGGATTGACTCCAGCAGACCCCGTGACCCCGTGTTTGGATTCAGCGGGTTGGAAAATGGATGCATGGATGGATGGATTTATTTACCATTATTTTAAATGAAACTGACTTGCTGTTTTACCAGTTTTCGGCACTATGTGTTGAGAAAGACCTAAATGCTTATTTTATTTAAATGATACATTTATGTTTGCACAAGGAGGGCGCTCTCTTTATGAGCCTACAAGCCTTTTTAAATGCGATGTTGGCGAATGCGGGACTGAATTCTGGTTACAACATGTTTCGGCAAATTACAGTAACAGACAAATCTGACGGTGACTCAAAAAAAGACATTGGTGTTAAAAGTGCACATCGTCTCATTTACAAGATGAACACGAGTTATTATTGCTTTCCTGAGAGACTTTTAAGCAGTGACTGATCTCAATATTGTACCTACACTTTATTATGGAATACATCAAATAAAGCTGAACGAATGAACAAACCGTGATGCGGTAGTGATAGCAGCTTCAACGGACATGCCTTTCAAGTTCAAGATGAAATCAACATGCCTTTCCAACGCAAAGCCTATCCGAGTGGTTCGGTGGTTCTGGAGTCAAACGTCATCAACTTGCGACAAAAACAGACGAATCGGTGTGAAAAAGGGCAGCCCAGAGAATTCTTAGTTTTATCCGAGTGAAACGTTTGTGTTTGTTTTACTTTTTTAATAATACTTTTAACAAGTCCTATAGGTTTCACGCCTTTTTAAAAAATATAGATATTGGTTTTTGATTCAGTCAGCAGTTTCTGCTTCCATGTTCAGTTGCTTAACGTTGCGTAGACCTCCTGCAGGGGCGCTGTTACTGGTGTCAGACAAAGTAGAGTATCGTAAAATCTAGAAGCTTCTGTATTTTTTAGGTGCGTGAAGATGTTGTAGGTGCTGCAGAAAGTAAAAGTGCGATGCTGACATACGGCCAACAAGTGTGGCATGTAACGATATTACAAAACTGGAGAGATTCGAGGAAGAATTGAGCAATGTTTGGGTGTTTGGTCGCAGGGAGATTGGTAAGTAAAAGGCACTCCCTTTTCTTCACTGAGCCGTAGCGTACATTTCGTTTGTTGGGTTCCCGTATTTGTAAAATCAGTTGCACACATTGTGCCGTCCAAATTAGGGGGATCTGCAGGCGATTTATTCAAGTGTCATTAAACTTTGACATATAGCAAACAACTGAACGTCATATTTTAATGTTTCACTGCAGACAAGGAAGGGCTGCCGAAGGGCTGCCTAGCTACTGCAACGTTTTGTAATTCAAATTACATTGTTTCTTATTAGCAGTATGGGCGCTGTGCCATACTAACAACGTGATGTGTAATTCAATTGATAGAAACGTTTGTGCGTTTTCTTTGTGTCGGTAGTTCACTGACCTCCTCTTCAGCCTGTGTGTGTTTTGTCTAAAGAGGGAGACAAAGCGTGCCTGTCAATCTTTTCTGTTTACCTCGTGGAAGAATTGTCCTGATGCCAGATGGAGTTATTATTATCATTATTAGTTATTATTTGGCTGATGCCTTTATCCAAAACGATATTTAACATTTGAGGTACAATAGGTTACAGATCTTAACGTTTTTTCAAAGTGGAACGCAGGCAGGCGAAATGACTCGCTCATGGTCACACGATGTCAGTAGCAGGAGTTGAACCCACAACTTAATGATTTGAAGTCCTAGGTCTAACTTCTTAACCAATACAACATACTGTTCTTCCCGACTACTGATACATTTTTTTTTTTTTTTTGGATTTCCGGAGAAGATCTTTGGCAAGCCAGTATGATCTTTATTTTGAACTTTGCAGTACCTTCTGATGATCTTTACGTTTCTGACAGCGCGAACTGTCTAAATATCAGTATCTTAACAATTAACTTTGGTTGTTTGGGATGAAGGGGTGCTCTCAAACAGAGGTGGAATGGATGAGACCAACAAAGAAAGTGAATGAATGGGAAGCGTTTCAAGATGAAATGATATTAAATAGGTGGCACCTTTTGTGAGTTTTCACTTCAGCCAAAAGGGGAGGAAGAACACTTTGGGGGCAATTGGAAAAGGAAGTGGTAAATTGTGTGGTGGATTTGGCCATGTCTTTCTGTGTGGCTTCATTCCTTCACAAGATACAGTATATGTAGTTTTCTCTCTCTAATCATGATGATCGCTAATTGTACTTTTATTAACTAGTTATAAAAAATGATCACTCATGATTAGCCATATGTCCAGACATTGCTAAACTACAGTATATCAGACCTTTAACTGCATGAAGGTAGTAGATGTATCATGTTTTCCAATGTGTGTTAAACAATTCCATAATAAATGCAATAAAAAATGTAAAAAAGCTCTTGAATTTACCGTATGTAGGATACTTGCATATTCTTATTAGCTGTGAAAAGTCAGAAAAAAATTAACAATTCCTCAATTTCCTCCATTGACAGGTTTTAAAAATATTGGGTTTATCAATCGTGTTGGGCATAGACAATTTATATAATAAGAGATTCTGAGAACTACAGGGAAGAATAAGCTAATTTAGGGCACTCCTACCAAGTATGGTTGATGTGACCTTTTTCATAGTACTGCTGATCTTTCCATCAGTTGTTAAAGAAATACGCCACCCAAAAATGATATTTTAAGTGTATACATAATAAGGAAACCCAAAGAGTCTTGGTTGTGACTTTTCATATTGAAGACAGGACTTTGGGCCAGTTAATGATGGAGAGAGGCAGGTCTTCAGGTCAAAAAGCCACTCTTGTGAGGCTTAGGGTTTACTGTTTGTGTACACACTAATAATGCTAGAAATAACTATTTAACAATAGTTTAGCAAAATAAAAAAAATTTGGCACATTTTGAGTAAATGTCTGGATAACAGACTTCGGACTTTCCGATTACGTGACACGAATAGCGTGAGATTCCCCCATCAATCCAACCCCCTTGGACGTTTTTCATAAATGTTTGATGTTGTACAGCACTAACCACCATTAAATTCTGCTAGCTCTTAAAATTATTTTTCTCCATTCTGCATGAAAAACCACCATTACATGGGGTAGGTAACATAAAAAGAATATAACATTTGGGTTTAGTATTCCTTTAAGGAATGAATAGTAATTATTTTTTATCTGACGACGAAGCCTTAAAACATTTGTTTTCATTTTTAAAATCCCTAATCCCTATGACTCTGAATTGCATTAAGTGAGTTTAGGAGTATTATGTTAATATTTCATAACTAAATTATTAATCTGTTTATTGGTTCCGAAAAGGAGCAGTGTTTGTGTTTTCATTACAGACAAAACACACATCACATGCCTTCATCAGATATTATGTGTAACTAAAACATCAGATGTCAGTTCACCTAAACACACATGAAAGCTATTCATGATTTTGCAACATATTAAAATAAGATTTAAAAGATCTGCAAATAACAAAGCAATCAAATCCATCTATTGATATATAAAACAAAATTGAAATGAAAGTATTTCCAAATGGAAGAAATTGCTAAATTAGTTATGTTTAGTAAAGAAAAACGTGAGTAAGTGAGAAAAAGACAATTCAAAATTTGTTAAAAGGAGAAATGTGTCTTGGGCCATTACAGTTGTTAAATGGTTTTAGTATTTTTGTTTAATGTTTGGAGTGGTTCCTTATTGATGGCGGTCTCATTCCGCTGGGAGAGATGCACATTACAAGCTACATAACTGCACAGGACTAATATGGAATCTCCCAATTAATCTATCATATACTTGTTTGGAATGAAGAAAGAATTCTGGAGTATCCAGAGAACAACCCATACCAATATAAGCAGAACATGCAAACTCCATAGGGACAATGATTGAACATAGAATTCAAAGCCAGGACGGTGGACAGATGAGGCAGTAGCACTAATCACTTTTCCATTCACCTGTAAACAGGAACAAGACAACCACAATTCTTCAATCACCTTATCTTAAAATTGCCACATCCTCTTTAATTTGGACAAGAAAATCACCTAAATATGAGAACTGTTTAGAATACCAATTATTTGATAATGTATCATTCAATGCCCTCTTCATTCAGTTGCAGTTCAATTTGTCAAAATATTTTTTCATCTTTTCATTCTCCTGTTGTTGCAGAGTAAACTGTTAAATAGTTCAGTATTTTTAAAATTAACATTAATTCATACTTTTCTTTCTTTAAACCACTTAATTCACTACAGTGCTTCAGGAATGAGCCCATTTCAGCATACCAGCAACATTGGGCTTAAAGGAGAAATGGATGACTTGGAATGACTTGGATGGAATGCTAGAGTGTTGGGAGGCGCACACACCATCTCAAATTGGGCTAAGAACCAATGGGGAAACCCATATGGAGATATGGAGAAGCTTCAAAGTCTATTTTGACAGTACCTGAGCCAGCAGTCAAGAGCTATGTGGTAGCAGCTTTTAAATCTAATCCACCCTGTTGCCTTTTAAAGTAACATAGGTTCTCTACAAATGTAATAGGAAAACTCACATTTCCCCATTTTGTGTGCTACCGCAATGGAGTCTGCCAACCTCACCCCTCAAGTACTGGAGTCATTGTTTTGTATTTTCCTTCCAGCTACTTTATCGGTTACAGTTTAAATTAAGACCTAGTAAAACATTTTATTTTGTAGCTGAGTCTCCATGTGTTAGGACAGCTAAGCTCTAGTGGATTCCTCCTTATGTCTCTTGGCATTGCTTACCTTCTTTTTTTTTCCCGTGCAAGCTTCAGGTGTTCTTTTACATTGAAAATGTTTATTTAGTCTTCAGCTGTGGATCACAGAGTATAGAAAAATAATAAAAATGTTGATTTTTGATTCAGTGTTTTGTGTAGTTTTTTTTATAAGGTATAATTATTATATATATTATAAATAATAGCAAGTACAGTATAGTGAAATACAAAACTTTTCCTATAGGAGTGTCGAATTAGGTAATGTTGTCCAACTTGAACCTTAGACACTGAATCAGTTATACTGGGTACCCAAGCAGTCCTAAGCATGTGTAACTAATTATTCTTAGGGGAGACTCATCTTGAGGCTGGCAGAACATCAATCACTGGAAATAATTGTTCCATGGCCTTAAATCATTAGGAACAAATACACTTATAAGCCTTTAGCTCCAAACTTGTCTTTTGTGGCTGTGTACAATAAAATTGTGAAATACTTTACACAACCCCCTTCACTTACTCCCCATGAAAAACCATGACATCCAGTTACTTTCCCTGATTGAGAGTGGAGGTTATGAAGCTATCACACTTCTTTACTCTTAATTATGTCTACTTATGTGTCCACTTATAAGTTTTTCTTTTAAAAACAAAAAAAAGACAGCTGGAGTTGCAGAGATTTGGATGATGGTTCCATTAAAGACAAATGAAAATGTTTTTATTTGTTTGCATTCTAAATTGAAAAGACTTAGGAACTCGTGTATAAGCGGTACTTGCGCACAAAAATGTTGCGTACACCTATTTCCATGCTCACTTCAAGGTGTATTAAAACTGAACTTGGCATAAATCCACACACTTTTTCATGGCAGCCTTACACCATGCATACACACATTTCTGCTCCGTATTGAAAACAGGCGGCACCCAGCATCAAAGTAGTGCTACTGTTTCTGTGTCATTTCTTTTATAGATTCATATCCATGACACAGGCTGTATCAAATACACTAAAATTAATTGCATATTGTTTACAAATTTAAGGCACTTGATTTAAATCTTTCTGCAACTATATATTGGTGGCCAAACTGTTCCTAATACCATAGCTGCTTTAGCGTTGTTACTCTCAGAGCACCACTGAGAGTATTATGACCCATTCGATCTCTGTGTGGTATCGCAGCTGCACAACAGCTGATCCGAAAGCTCTACGTGGATTATCCGAATACAGCTTTCAACCCTGGAGGACATTTATAGCACATGCTGTCTCAGGAAAACCACCAGCATCTACATGGATTCCACTCAGCCATGCCACAGTGTATTTGGCACACGCTTCAGAGCCTTTCCTGCGTGGATTTTGAGGCTCAGAAGCAGTTTCATCCCAAGTTATAAGTGCGCTCAATCAGTCCATCAAGTGCTCCTCCTGGTAGAACTGTTTGTATTTAGAATTACAATTACTTCACAGTAAACTTGCACTATAACTGTAATATTGCACAACCTGAACCATTTTATGAGTCATTTGCACTATCTGCACTGCATGTACATGTATATTGTTCTTATACTTTCATATTGTATGTTTTACATTGCTTTTTATATTATTTATCATTTTATAGGAAAATGCGTTTATGGAGGAGCTGCATACTCAACCACATTGTACAGTACAATGACAATAAAGGAATTCAAATCAATTTAATAGAAAAGAGCAGATATTTACAGATGATGATAACTGGTTTCTAAGTTGATTTAGATTTCCAAGATCTATCCTTTTGGAGCTGTGTGCTGTTAGAATACTAGGATGTACTTAACATTTTATGATGAAATGCATTAAAGTATGTATATTACATTTTACAGATAACTTGTTAACTAATAAACATTTGGAGTCATGGAGCAATGCCTGGATGGGGCACTAGCTCATTGCTCCTTTAATGTTTAATACATGCTTTAACGCATTTCTTCATGAAAATGATATCAGGTATACATTTTAGTATTCTAAAATGTGCAGAGAGCTGTAATATCATGAATGTAATGTATTCAGTGTATCACTGCCTGCACGCTCCTGTCTGTGTAAGAGATAGCGCTTTAAGAAGCACTTAGAGATTAACGACTGGGTCGGGGAACACATAGAATTTGAAGCATTTAACATGCTATTTTAGTCACAATGGGATATGGGAAACGTTTGTGACATTTTACTCAAATTACAAAATAAACTATAAGATTAAAGTAGAAATTTCAAGATTAAAGTCGACATTTTTACTTTAATTTTGACATGGGCCTTTTTTTTCTTTACTGTGTCACTATTTTTTTTTTTTTTTCTTCTCTGTGGCCCTAATACGCTTCTGTATAACACTCGGACACTCGCCTTTTCATGTTGCCTTTAACATCTGACCACATTCTTTTTTGAAGTTCTCATTTATACATACTTTTACCATTGTCTTTAAACAAAACAATTAATGTAAGGGGTTATTTATATTTATTTACATATTCAAAAGTGTGAAATTCTGGGAGGAGTTGGGGTGGGGCATATTCATGTGCATTAAAATTCACATTGATTGTGATTTATAAAGATGAAGTGCCTGGAATTTTGCTTTTGCACAATTTTATTTATCTGAATTTTTTTGTGCATACTTGCATTTCAGTTTTTGTCCGTACACCATGTTTTAGTGTCAATTCTACGCTCTGCGTTATACATGAGGCCCCTAGTCCTTTTGAATGAGGTCCAGATAGAAGCAACATCACTGGTTATTTAATACCTACAAGAGAAAAGTGCTGTGATTTTTCTAGTTAGACTTCTCCAAAAAATACAATTTCAGTTTAATTCTTAATTATGAATTTTCTAAAAAAACATCATTTTTACTTACTAGTACAGGTGGTGAAACCCAGTTAGGCTTTCAACCTTATCACATAAAGTGCTGATCAATCACTCGTCAATACAAGTGTTTCAAGAACAAGTCAAACTTTTTCTGTCTCTCAGGGAGCATGTTAAAACATAGCCCAAAGTAAAGATATCAAAAACAACTACAAAACACAATAGTAGAAGCAAGAAAAAATTAATACAGCCTATTGAAATAATAAAACCAAATAAGGTTGTCAAGGTTTATGCTTCAGCTGCATGACACTGTATAGTCTGTTTTAGATTCCCATAATAATTTCTGTAAAGTAGTGCTTTCTGACTTGGGTTTTACATGTACTGTACTTGCCTTATTTCTTCTGGGGTCATCAAGTACACAAACCGTTATTTAATTAAAAAAAATCTGACTGATCGTTTTTTTTTTTGTTTTTTTTTTAATAATCTGCACACCGTACTCCAGATACAGACTCAGTAGCTAATTATACATTCTGACCATGAGGTTTCTTGATTTATGTTCTGTAGTTCTTATTTTTGTCTTTTTTTGATCTTGAGATTCAATTTCATTTGAAGATACTGATTTGTAGAATCTGTGGAAAACTTTAGTTTCTGGGATGAAACCATTTGTAAGATTTTGTATTCCTTTATTATTTCAGACAGAAATTTGTAAATTATGGAATAAATTATCAGGCACTTATCTGCAATGGTAATAATTTTAAAAAAGTATTTATCTCAATTGGGTCTGATGTCAATATTATTTCAGCTTTGTTGAACTGATACAATATCAAGCTTACAGCACAGAGGCAGGGCAGCTTACAGGACCCTGTGTGGTTTGTTGAGTAGAATGCAATTTTTTATTATAAATGTCAGAAACAGCAAAATCACAATATACATGTTCTATTTGGCTTAAGTAAGGACAAAAGGTATATTGTTTGTTGAGTCTTCTAAATGGGCACCACCGTGTCAAGTAAGCTGTCTGCCTCAAAGCGTTACTTCTAAGTTATTGTTCTGAGAATTAAGTTAGAATATTTCAAGGATAAAATGTTTACCTCATTTAACTAGTTTATGTTTATTTAACCTTTCTGTTAACGTTGGATTTTGATTGCAATTATGAATATGCCTCGCAGTAAGGAGATTGTGAGCTTGCGTCCCAAGACCTCCCTGCATGGAAGTGTTTTGTGTAGTGGGAAAAGCGCTATATAAATGTAAAGAATTATTATTGTAATAAGTAAAATACATGAACAATTAAATAGAAATAATATCAGTATTGGTATCTGTATTAGCAGATTTGACTGATTATGGAAACATTGATTATGTGTATAGGTTTGAGCATTATTACATCTTTAGGACAAAAAGATGTAATAATACTTGGGTATCAAAGCAAAGTAATATTATACAGTGTTTGAAAACTTACCCATATGGGCTATTAATTTTCTGATTTACCTCTTTGGTAATTTTAGTTCCTATATAGCATGGGCAGTAACAGGAATCCTATTGATTTTATATTATATAAATTACCATATTTTTCACTCCATAAGACGCACTTTTTTCCCCCAAAAGTGGGTGGAAATGTCTGTGCATCTTATGTAGCAAATATTGCGTCACAGACTGTGATATGTATTACTTGACCTGACTCAGATGATGATGAGGGTTCTACAGTACATCGGAGAAAGAATGCACGTCGCACTTTTGTCGTCACTGTATTTTGTATATGTACACGGGAAGAGTCTGCAGTCAACTTGTGAATTTACGCTGTAGGAAGATAAGTAAATAAATCAAGGTAAATATCATTCGATCTGGCTCTTATATACAAAGTACAGTGATGGCAGCTTCCACCTGCAGCTATAGACTCTTCAGTACGTGAGTGACTCTTCATGTTAGTGTTTAGATCTGGGCTGTGTATGTGCTCAAAAAAGAAGACTGACTGCATTTTTGTACCATTGCTTATGAACTGAAGTGTCAGCATGCACTTTTTGTGGCATTACACATGTATTTTTTGAGCATGCTCGTGTCGATCAAACACAGGAAGCTCTGCAGTCTACTTGTGACTTTATAGTGTGGGAAGTAAGTAAATAAATCAAGGTAAATAACATTCAGTCTGGCTTTTAAGTAAGTAACATATAAATGTTAATGTTTTGGACACATGCACCGTCCGGATCTAAACACTAATATGGAGAGTCGCTCGCGTACTGAAGAGTCTATAGCTGCAGGTGGAACCTGCTATTAGCAATGCCTTAGGTGGAACTGAACATAGTATCATATATGAAGATATCGAAGAAAGTGATATCAGTGATTGTGAGCAACTGAGCTTCATAAATTCTGACACTAGCGATGAGGAGTTCTTGGGGTTTCCAGAAAACTAGAAGAGTGCTTGAACCATAAAGTCTCTCGTCATTTATTAATGACAGTGATGATGGTTCTTAATAACGCTGTTGACTTTACATGGTTGAAATATTATTCTGCTATATTTTATTATATTAGTACACCATTTGGTTCAGAGTATTTCTTTTCTTGTTTTCCTCCTCTAAACCTAAGTGTGTCTTATGGTCAGTTACATCTTACGGAGCAAAAAATACGGCAATTTTTTGTGACTGCTTCTGAATGGTAATTGAGAAAGCAAGAAATCATCAACTTGGCCATACCTTGTGATGCTAAAATATTAAATAAAATTTGCCATGCTGAATGATATGTTAAGTTGTTGTTCGAACAGCAAAGCACCTATGCCAGCTTGCCCTTTCATGTGTTCATTGTTTAAGGAATGAATGTAGTGCAGGTTATTATACTTGGGAAATCTGTTAAAAATTCACTGCTTTCAGTTGAACCTTTTATTACTGTTCCTAAAATAATACTGCCAGCTTTGAACTTTGTGATCTTAGTAATTAATCTTTGTAATCGTGCAGTGTATTTTAACTGTAGACATTTGCTTATCGTATTCCTTATTAGGTGCAAACTGATGTGCAGCAAGTTGCAGAGGATAAATTTGTGTTCAATCTCCCAGAATATGAGAATGTCAACCACATAGTTGTGTTTATGTTGGGGACTGTACCTTTTCCTGATGGAATGGGAGGAGCTGTGTATTTTTCTTATCTTGACACAAATGGCGTTCCAGTATGGAAGCTCCTGGGATTTATCACCAATGACAAGCCAAGTGCCATCTTTAAAATATCTGGTTTGAAAACTGGTGAGTTCATCCTTCTGCTTTACTCTTTACAAATAAGAACAGTCATAAATAAGAGTAATTAGTGCTTATGCCAACATACAAATATACTGTTTATTAGTAGGGCGTAGGTTATTCATATTTTTATAGCAACGATAAGCAAGCTGCAGAACTTATTTTGCTGGATAATATAAGATACAAAAATATGTTTTATCTCAAGACTTTGAAATGTGAATTTTATCCCTTATGTGATTTTTACTTTGTGCACTGAAAGGTGTGTCTTTGGAATGGAACATTCTGAAATGTTGACTTTGTTACAGTTGGAAACAATTCATACATTTTTTTCTCTTGATCATAACTACAAATGTACTTAGATGTACTGATTTTATGAACAATTCTAAGAACAGCAACAAAGATTTATATGTTAATTTTGGAATCAGCCCATCTACTATTCTCAATGTGGATGAGCCAAACAGAGCTTTCAAAAGGGGAGCGGAGCTAAAATTATGTTTTTAAACAGTGAAGATTGTTAGAAATTTCAAGTAGCACCAAATCTACTTGAGTGGTTTGCTTAACAGGGCAGTTCAGGACTGGTGTCATGTCATGTCATTAGATCACATTTAAGAAGAAACACATTTAAAGATTCTTTCAGTGTGAATTTCACATATATTTAAGGAGCAGAGAGAGAGAGCCAAACACAGAAGAAAGAATGCCATTATAACCCTTCCCAGACAAATGAGCAGCAACAGGTGCTTCCCTGAGATCATTGCAGATGGTTTTTGGTATGGTGTTACCATAAACCTGAGTGCTCCAGACTGAGCTTGTGGAATTTCAGCTTTTATACAGAGGTGGTAACACTTTGTCATCATTAATGAATCAAGAGTATTTGATTAGCAACATCTGCTCAAAATGTACTCATAACATAAAAACACAAGGTATGTACTTTTCTCACACATGGCTTCTGCACATTAGCTTGACCAAGAATAAGCTTACTTACAGAAATAAGCCAGAAAGTGGGAAAATAAAACAGGACACTGTACACAACAGCATTAGTATATCTTGTGTAGCCAATGTAAAATAAGTACAAAAACAGTGAAAAAAATTGTCATTTTTAAATAAATTTAATGAAAAAGTGTATATTAGATAATATACAGTATATGATAAGTTAACCCATTTTGCAGAATTTTACAAATCAATATCTTAATGATTTCATCAGCTTCAATCAAAAAACCCCACATCTATATGGGGAAGTGGTATTGCACATTGGACATGAAAATATACACAAAAAATGAAGATGCCAAAAAACTAAAGTCAAAGAAAATTAATATACATGCAAACACTGAGGAGCAAAAGTCATAAAAGTACAGATTTCTGTAGCACAAGTATTAACCAGAAAATGCAAGTAGATAAATGTCTAGCAATACAATCAATTAGGAAACAGAAAAACATTAAACAAAAAATAATAATCAAACATGGAAAATATGCATTTTTATATACATTTGATGTCTCCTATTATCCTAATCATGACATCTTTGCTTATATAGTAGGAAGATGGAAAAATCGAGAAACAGGAAGGATGTGCAAACTCCACAAGGACAATTACTGGATGTGGAATTTGTACCAAAGGTGGATTCATGAGGCATCAGTGCTAAGCCCTGTATGGCTCTGCTACCCCTGAAATAAAAATGACTAAGTGAAATCTGTTAAGTGTTTGCCACTTTGGGTTATATTTATTTAAGTTTAGGTCTTGGTCAGAACTAGAGTATTATTAATTATGTCTTGATATTTTAAATCATTGAATTGAAAGATGGCCTTTCTGATAGTTACTTGAATTTCTGAAATGTTTTTTTTCTTCAGAAGCATTTGCATTTTTAATTTCAGTTTTAAAATATAAGTTTATAAACAAAATAGAGTTTTAATGTGGTTAAATCACTGTTAGAACCTTGCAGAGGTCGTTCATATTGAATAAACATTAATACCACAATTAGTCATGCATAGTATGAAATATTATAGGGTAATGTTTTTTAACAAGGAAGATTTGAAGCTTTTGATATCTAATTTAAAGTAATCTAATTCTAGTTTATTTGTTTGCATGTTCATTTTTTGTGTTACGGGTTTCTGTCTGATAGACTGCTTTGCTTTTGCTGTCTGAATTATTCTAGGTGAAGGAGGACAGCATCCATTTGGAATGATGGCTCTTCCACAGACTGCTTCAGTTGCTCAGGTTGGGGTGTCTATTGAGCCTTTAGAGCAACTGATTCAGCAGACTCCAGTGGCTAGTGCAGCTGTATCTGCAGTTGATTCATTTACACAGGTAATTCTGAGCTTGTTTCAGGTTAGGTGTATATACTGTAGATATTGTATAACTATGTGTGGACAGTGTATCTTTATTCTGGTTTCTTAAGTGGTTATGCTCAAGAAAAAAGACCTGGGTACAGTAATTCTGTAAAATCTGCATACTTGTTTTTCCAAGTCTAAAAAAGTACAGTTTCATAGATAATATCACTATTTGTCAAGTTGAGATAATCTTTTCATAGTCAATATCTGATATATGTAACTTGCCACATGCAGCTGTCCGCTAAACTGAGCATGTTTTATAAACTGAAAAAAAGAAAATATATGATGTCTGTTCATTTGGTTTAAACCAAAGGGGCATAAGCCGAAACATGAAAACAAAAGCCTTAAACGTACCTAATATGTCCATTTTTCAAGCCAACAGTTTTATTAATTATTGATCTGCATCTTGAGACAGCACAAATACTCTGTTGTAAATTTGCATATCCATATCATTTTAGGAATGTTAAAACATTTTTGCAAGATTCAGCTGCTTTAAAATAAGAACAGCTGTCTAGTTCAGATTACTGCCTTTCAGCCTTGGTGACATGCTTTTCCCTAAAGTATACATATTACCTCAAACAATCATTTCCAACCACTGTTATTATCATCATTAAATGTTTATGACCAGGTGTGAATTACTGTCTCTGTTCTGTAGACAACTAGACAATAATCACCAAAAATAATGTCTCACTTAAAACCGCTCACAGTCTTTTGTGTATTGAAGATCATAGACAAATCTGAAAAAACTTGAAGCACTCCAGTTATTTCATTCATAGATTACAGAGAGCATCTGCAGCAGGGTGTTGATTGTGTGAATACTGTACATAGAGGCTGGTATGGGATTTGATATTTGCATGTGATTGCACCAGCAGCAGGGTTCAACAATGCTATAATGAAAAAAATTCAAAGTTAATTTAAAATTGCTATGAATCATGGCTCATAACTACCTCATTATATTATAACCTTGAATATATGTCTACTGAAAGAAGCAATGACAGTTACTAATTACTTTTACTCACTCAAAAACATTGCCCTCTGTTGTTGTTATTCCTCAGCAATTTAACATGTGGTATACAATTTGATAATTGGTTTGTAGTGCTTAAATCTCTTTTGTCATGGTTTAGAACTATCACATAATGTGCCTTTTTCATTTCCACAATGTGCACACAACATGCCACAGAAAGTGTGTAATGCTAAGTGTTGATTGGCATTACGAACTTATTATCAACATGCAGGTGGCCTTGGCTCTTTTAAAAATCTAAAGCTTCAATAAAAACTGAAATGTATACAAAGTACAATGGAACTGTTAAGTGAACGATTAACTACCTTGCACCCTACTGCCACTCCATAAATTTTTGTAACATTTAGCAGTGCACAAAATAATATGTAAATAGTAGCCCCCGCCACTTACCCCACCCATTGGGTTCCATGGTTCATGAATTCGGTTAAGTAAATTTATACAGTGGTGTTAAAAACTATTTGCCCCCTTCCTGATTTCTTATTCTTTTGCATGTTTGTCACACAAAATGTTTCTGATCATCAAACACATTTAACCATTAGTCAAATATAGCACAAGTAAACACAAAATGCAGTTTTTAAATGATGGTTTTTATTATATAGGGAGAAAAAAAATCCAAACCTACATGGCCCTGTGTGAAAAAGTAATTGCCCCCTTGTTAAAAAATAACCTAACTGTGGTGTATCACACTTGAGTTCAATTTCCGTAGCCACCCCCAGGCCTGATTACTGCCACCCCTGTTTCAATCAAGAAATCACTTAAATAGGAGCTGCCTGACACAGAGAAGTAGACCAAAAGCACCTCAAAAGCTAGACATCATGCCAAGACCCAAAGAAATTCAGGAACAAATGAGAACAGAAGTAATTGAGATCTATCAGTCTGGTAAAGGTTATAAAGCCATTTCTAAAGCTTTGGGACTCCAGCGAACCACAGTGAGAGCCATTATCCACAAATGGCAAAAACATGGAACAGTGGTGAACCTTCCCAGGAGTGGCCGGCCGACCAAAATTACCCCAAGAGCGCAGAGAGACAACTCATCCAAGAGGTCACAAAAGACCCCAGGACAACATCTAAAGAACTGCAGGCCTCACTTGCCTCAATTAAGGTCAGTGTTCATGACTCCACCATAAGAAAGAGACTGGGCAAAAACGGCCTGCATGGCAGATTTTCAAGACGCAAACCACTGTTAAGCAAAAAGAACATTAGGGCTCGTCTCAATTTTGCTAAGAAACATCTCAATGATTGCCAAGACTTTTGAGAAAATACCTTGTGGACTGATGAGACAAAAGTTGAACTTTTGGAAGGCAAATGTCCCGTTACATCTGGCGTAAAAGGAACACAGCATTTCAGAAAAAGAACATCATACCAACAGTAAAATATGGTGGTGGTAGTGTGATGGTCTGGGGTTGTTTTGCTGCTTCAGAACCTGGAAGGCTTGCTGTGATAGATGGAACCATGAATTCTACTGTCTACCAAAAAATCCTGAAGGAGAATGTCCGGCCATCTGTTCGTCAACTCAAGCTGAAGCGATCTTGGGTGCTGCAACAGGACAATGACCCAAAATACACCAGCAAATCCACCTCTGAATGGCTGAAGAAAAACTAAATGAAGACTTTGGAGTGGCCTAGTCAAAGTCCTGACCTGAATCCAATTGAGATGCTATGGCATGACCTTAAAAAGGCGGTTCATGCTAGAAAACCCTCAAATAAAGCTGAATTACAACAATTCTGCAAAGATTGAGTAGGCCAAAATTCCTGCAGAGCGCTGTAAAAGACTCATTGCAAGTTATCGCAAACGCTTGATTGCAGTTATTGCTGCTAAGGGTGGCCCAACCAGTTATTAGGTTCAGGGGGCAATTACTTTTTCACACAGGGCCATATAGGTTTGGATTTTTTCTCCCTAAATAATAAAAACCATCATTTAAAAACTGCATTTTGTGTTTACTTATGTTATATTTGACTAATGGTTAAATGTGTTTGATGATCAGAAACATTTTGTGTGACAAACATGCAAAAGAATAAGAAATCAGGAAGGGGGCAAATAGTTTTTCACACCACTGTATATAAAATCACTGGAAATGGCATTACAATGTTTTTCACACAGCGTCAGATTGGAAGGAGTAGGCCATGGATGAAGAGTACAATTGTGGAAGGTGGCACACTCATGGCAGACCTGACAATGTATGAAAATGTGATATATATATACATATATATATATTTTTTTTTTACGCTGATGCACATCTCAGATTGCATAGTGGCTACAGCCAGAAAAACTGATGCAACTTGCAACTTGATTGTATATGAGGTGTTGGTAATGTGGTTCATTATGAACGATGACATTGCATATAAAAAATAGAATTTGAGTACACATGACCTAAGAAAAAATATGATTTGCCTATGCATATGCAGAGTGTTTACGTTTTCAGTTGCATATTGTCACTCGACTCATTCGAATGATTTCCTAGCATACTGAGAGCCCTACTGCTGTATCATATTTGGCACACGTTTTTGCAGAGCATCGCATCTATACATTGGGATGCATGCCCCTTGAACTCCATTTTAACTGAAAAAATAGACTAGGTATTTTGTGAAAGCCATAAAAAATTGCTTCACTTTAGAATAGAATTTCATGTGGCAAATTAATGTGTACTATAGTTGTGGAGAATTAACATCAACTTGGTGTAATTTTAAATATGTTTCATCACTCTGAGTTATGATTCATTTTGCACAATTTCAGACCAAGTTTGATTAAATAGAGGGTAAAAAGAAACTTGCAAGCAAGTTTGATTGGTAGCCATGTATTTTAGGATCACATAAAACATTAACTTAGGTTGGTAAAATAGCATATAAAAATAATTATCCAACCGTTTTATAACCCAGTTATTCAGTTGAGTGTTATGGGAAGCCGGTTTCTTACCGGGGAGAAAGGGCTACAAGACAGAAAAAAACATTGAATGTGCTGCAGAGTACAGTCTTGCATTTATTTACATCAAATGAGTTTAGAGTTGCTTGATAACTTAATACACATCTTTGAAACACCTATATTTTCACTGTACACACTAGAAAATTCTCTCAATTCCAACTATTGATTAATTATTGATGAAAACTCAATGAATTAGTTAAAGTAATTATAGCATAAGACAATCTTTACTCATATGAGACAAATGGAACAGTAGAGGACATGCAGCATGTATAAACTTATTTAAAACACTGTAGAATATAATGTTTCAGACCAAACTGTGTTTAAAAGTAAAGACAATCATATTTTAATTCTTTTTAATAATGTATTTAAACATTTTTGAATCTGCTTAATCCAGTTCAGAGTCATGTGGGGACTGTAACCAATCCATGCAGAATCCAGCTCATCAGACCCTACAAAGGATATATGTCTATTTCAGGGCCCATTCATACCATCACAAAACAATTTACAATTGCCTGTCAACCTTACATGCAAATCATTGGGTAGAGTACCCATAAGACCTCCACAAACATACAAACACGCATGCACCCATGGAGAATGTGTTAAATCCACATAAGTGGTGACTAAACATTCAAACCTGCAATGCTGAATTTGTTAGTCAGTGTCATTAACCTCTGTATCACTGTGCTGCTTTGTTTTTTATGTTGTCTTTTAAGAGAAAAAATACTATCATAATCAATGAGCAGAGAGCTAGCACACTTGATTAGTTTTACTTTGAACAGAAGAATTTGCAAACGTGACTTGCGTCACGTACTTTGCAGTTGGAGCGTGAACTTCTAAAAATCTCCTACAACTTCACACAACAGTGGGCAGCACCTTAAAGGTAACCAAAGTGTCAGCATAGCAACAAAGAAACATACTGTGTCACATATTGGTATGTGTATGAAATAGTGACCTTAACTTGTATACACAAGATGAATGCCTAAAGAGTGTACAAATTATTCAGGATAATATAAATATACAGTATATACAAGTTATGGAGAGATAATAAGCAATATTTCATTTGTGACTGAGTGAAAATACATTCACTAAACCTCACAAAGTGGGGGCAGGTATAGTGGTTGCCTTAATTAAAGACCTGAATTCGCTTCCGGTCCTCCCTGCGTGGAGTTTGCATGGCTTCCGGTGTAGTTTCCTCCCACAATCCAAAGACATGCAGGTTAGGTGGAGATTCTAAATTGGCCCTAGTGTGTGCTTGGTGTGTGGGTGTGTTTGTGTGTGTCCTGCGGTGGGTTGGCACCCTCCTGTGCCCTGTGTTGGCTGGGATTGGCTCCAGCAGACCCCGTGATTATCGGATCAGCGGGTTAGGTAATGGATGGATGGATGGATGGAAACCTCACAAAGTTTATAGTGGTTAAATTAATTAAACACATGAATTACTGGCTTGAGTAGTGCACCTAGAGAAATCCTGTCCAAACTGAAGATTATATTTCTAAGGTAAGTGCCAATGTATATTTTTTGTGTATGCCGATTCAGACTGCAGATTTAGAAAAAAAATGGTTATTTTGACATCAATGTGAGCAGCTGCTTTCTTCTAGATGGCTGTCTGTGCACCTTAAAACATATGTATTAACCTGGATTTGTCCAGACTGACTACATTTTTGTTGAAAACAACACACGCAGAAGCAAGGACATTTTTTGAGAAGCAGAAAAGATGTAAAAAAAAAAAAAAACCAAACATTTTTTGTACCAGGGTTGCAAGGTGGTTGTGTCCATCCCAGCAATACACCCACCTCTTGGATGGGATGCTGGTTCATCATTGGGTAAGTGCCCATAATCGCACATTCATACTGGACCAGCTTAGAATTGCTAGTTGACCTAATACATTGGGCATTGGGATGTGTAAGAAAGATAGAGTACTGGTGGAAAACCCAACCAGTCACAAGGAGAAACTCTAGAACAATGTTTCTCAACCTTTATGGTATCACAACCTTCTTTTTCACATGGTGGTGTGTTCACAACCCATGGGTGAAGGTTTTTGTGTCCATCTATCTTTCTTCTTTGGGGGTCCACTGTGTGAATTTAGCGCAATCATCTGAGAGTGTGGAATGAGAATTTAACTTGATAGTCATGCACTTTTGAGGGGTACTGCGCAATCACCAGAGTCTCAGAGTGTTAGATGAATAATAATATTATGCACAGTACAGTGATAAGGCGAAAATAATGTGTATATGAATATTCAGTATTTGCATATCATATCATGATTCACAATACATACCTGTTTTAGAGAATAAACATTTACTGTAAAAGTCAAGGTCATGAGTTAAGCCAGCATGACACTACATTACTTTTCCAATTATTTTCAGTTGTAGCTTTCATTTACTTAATATAAGAAAAATCAAATTGCAGACAGTCAAAGTCAGTTGTTTGCAGTTATGTAGAGTGATACCTCCAGCAAATCGGTCATTCTGAGCAATTGGTACAGCAAGATTGAAATAGTTAATTTTATCATAACGATTCTTAGGTTATAGGGTTAGATTGTGAGTCTAACCCTGCAAGTTAACAGGCAATAGGCACCATTAGGAGATACAATGAATTAAATGCTCAGAAACAGGGAATAACCTTGACGGCTACAAATAATGAAGTAAAGCAAGTGGTTTGGACAACACAAACGATGGCGAGGCATTGTTGAACTCTACAGCCAGCACAAATGTCTGTTTGATGTTTTCTGTTTGTTGTACCATGACAGAATTAAAAAAGGAAAAAGATTGTAGCTTATTCCAAATTGATTGGCTGCCAACAAAAGACAACAATGTGGGACTGCCAGCATGGTGCAGACTACAAGTTGTGACCTAATTTCACTCAGCCCTGTGATTTCCAGTTGTATCATTTGACATGGTCAGAGGTAGCAAAATTGAAAATGCAGCAAGTGCAGTAATTAAATTCGACATGCTCACTAAGTAAAAGTTGTGTTAAGTTCTGCAATGTGATGCCAGCCTTACTAAGCAGGCACAATCTAGTTGAATACACACCATGGCCAAAGTGTAAAAAAGAAAGAATGATGTTCAACAACCTAGAGTTATTATATTCCCTATTTTCAAAGCCTGGGAGAAGAGTATTTTACTATGCAAATCTCTTGTCCTTTGAAATTCTGAGACAGAAAATGACCTCTCCAATAAATAATCTTTTTAGTTTAAAATTAAAAGTCTGTCCAGTATTCAGCAGTCTAGTAAAAGTAAACTAGCATACTGTAAATAGATATATCAATAAAATCACAAATTACTGTCTAAAAAGATCACATGATGACCTCTCACATGTGACAATATGGTCACCTGTGCTAAATGCCCTCTCTGAGGAACCACATATTTCTTGAATGCACAAGTACTTCTTTCCAAGGAAAGTTGGTGAGTCTTGTAATCTTAGCTTTATGTAGTTTTCACCAGTGGATTAAGAGGATTTGCAGTGGATTTATATTACTTCCTGCAATGTTTAGCTGTCACAACTGGATAGATCTGTCCGTGACGCGTTAACATTTCACCTGCTTATATGAGCAAAAGGAATTAGTGATTGTTAGACTGAATTGTGATCCAAGAAAAGGCATGACCTGATATGCTTGATAAAACTTGCCAGAAAGTGCAAACTAATACTAAGGTCACTGGTCAGTTCAAGGTAATTACAGTATGTATAAATTCTTTAAAACAAGTCGTTGCCCAGGGAGTCTTTTTTTTTCTGTTGCCAGATGCCTTTCCTTTTTCAAAATCTGAAGATGGTCTTTTAATTAAAATGGAAGTGGTGACTTCACATGCTGCCAACAACAGGAGCCTCTTTCTAGCAACAAGCGTAGTTGAGCTATGATAATTCATTAAACTGCTTTAATCTTTTCAGTTTAGGCAGACCGAGGAGAAGAGGAAACATGGTAGACAGTAGCATTTGGGGTCCTTTAGGCTCAACTAGATAATATTTTGAAAGGTTAGATGGATAGGTATGGATGAGTCATGCTGGGCCATTTCCCAAATCAAATCTTTCATTTTCGCTACTTAATACGGAATGGAGATCTATGCTATTAAAAAATAATGGTGAAATCCCCATTTTATGCTCATTTTTATTTCTAGATTATTTCTGATCTTACTTGGAAGTTCAGCTTTAGTTTTTCTTCATAATATATTTTTTATTTTTAGTTGACAAAAATATTTATGTTTTATTTTTGTATTTATGTATTAGTTTCCCCTGTGATCCTGCACAGGGTAAAGCATTGGCACTTTATAATAGTGTCTGTGGAGCACAGAGAACCAACAGAATATGAAAGCTAAAAAACTTGCTAAATACGTCCATTTTTGAAAACAAGAAAGTTATTGAGCATTGAGCCACATCTTGATATTACACACATGTTGTAAAACAGCTAATACATCTCACTTTCAAACAAAACAAGACCAATATTATGAGATTCCGACATTTTAAAAGAAAAACAGCTGTGCGTGTTCCTTCAGCGCTTCTCTTCCTCCACAATAACCTTTCACCTTATCCGGTGGCATGGCTTATGAAAAGATATAAAATAACAGTAAACTTTTATGCCTTGTTCTTTGTACGGTGTTGATTTAATTACATATTTATATGAGAACTCCTTCAAAGTCAATGCTAATACACATTCAAATAGAAAATGCAACCTTACCTTGAGAAAAATAGTACCAGAAATATGTGATAAAACAAATATTTACAGTTCCGTTTTGTTGTCAGAAACATACTTTGGAAACACAGAAGGTGTTTCATACTATGTTTGTGAAGAAATAACTTTTGATTTGAAAAATACAAAGCTTGTCCTTTAATGAATATGGAAATATATTTTTTTAATGTTAGAAGTATCTTAGCTACATCCTGTTAAAAATAATCAAAAACGAAACCAGATTTTGAGTATAAGATATTTAAGAAAACTGTCACAATTACGTCCCAAAAATATGGTGCCAGTTGAAGCGGTTGAGAGACTTTTGAATACTTTAGCCACAAGATGCACATTGCTTGGCAGATAAAATTTTGGTCAAACAGCTCTCCCTAAATTTTATGATTCATAAACTGCTGAAAGTTTCATATTTTGCCACAACAATGGCTTTAATAATAATAATAATAATAAAAATAATAATAATTCATTACATTTATATAGCGCTTTTCTCAGTACTCAAAGTGCTATCTACACAGGGAGGAACCGGGAAGCAAACCCACTATCTTCCACAGTCTCCTCACTGCAAAGCAGCAGCACTACCACTGCGCCACCTGTGAAGCTTGATGGTCAAACCAAACATCCAAGACATACCTCTCCTTGACAGTGTATTTCATAAACAAAATTTGGCAGCTGCAAAGCTACTGTTTGCAAAAATCCTACTTCCCAGAAGAACATACAGTTGCAATCTGAAGGTCTGAAAGATGCGCTGGCATCATGGCTGCTGCTAGAAGACCACATGGTTTGCATGACATTAGACAGCGGGGCTGATATTGTCAATGCAGTACGGATTAACAACTGGAAGAGGCTTCTTTGTTTTAGAGATAGGCTTCATATTACTATTAGTGAGTAATCTGGGTTCCACTATAAAATGCAATTTAACTGAAATTGATCTAGTTTGGAGCCCACATCAGTTTCAGGCAAAAAAAAAAATCAGTTTGAACTAATTATTACTTGCCTATCGGGTGTGTTTTATTTCACAAGCACATTTTTTTTTCTTACATTATTTAAAACACTGGTACAGATCCCCACCTCCTTGCCCCGCTCCATCCCAGCCCAGTGGCTGCATAAGTTGGAGCAGGTGATGGCACAAAGGAGGGAGCAAAAAAGAAATGTCCTTTGGCAGCTATTTATTAAAAAAAAAAAAAAACACAGGAATTCAGAGAAGGTGAGTCTGTACTCTCTGCCATTGTAAAAGAGATCAAGAGTTACTTGATGATACCTCAGGTGGACAGTGATGGAAATCCACTTGAATGGTGGAAAACATAAAATTTGGGAAATGTGCAAAAAAAAGTACCTGTGCCTTTCTGCCTCAAGCAGTCCTTTTAAGAGGGCATTTAGCACCGTAGGAAATATTGTAACATGTAATTGTGCTGCTCTGAAGCCATATGCTGTGGACAGACTGGTGTTTCTGTCAAAGAACTTGATGTTTCCTCAGTAGAATTTTTATTTTTTTCTGATATTTTTGTGCAATATTGGACATAACTTGAAGTTAGTAATTTGTTTAAAATGTTAGTTTTTTTTTGTTTTATCTCATATTTTACTTGCCATAACAGAATGGAAAAAAGAAATAAATGGATGAGATTGCTGATGAATTTTCTGCAGCTGTCACCCATTTTTACATCACTGGCTCCTTCAGGTAACATGCAGCTGGCTGTCAGATAAAGGGGCGAGTGGTGGAAGTTTGGCAGTTGGTCAGTAAATGTGACATGCACTGCAATTTTAATCATGTAATTTGGCATATTACAGCAGCAGGTTCAGTGATGGCAGTCAGCAAATTTAATATACCCCATGACAAAAAGTTGTGTAATGTGACATCGGCTTAATTGATTGAGTTGTATGTTTACAACTATGGTGCATTCTAATCTTCCTATAACATTTCAGTGTTATTACTGAACCATTGAGGTAATTATTACTGTTCGATTGAATTGTCTTTTTGGTGTAAAATTATTATTATTGCAATATGAATTATTTTATGGTACAAAATTTCTTCTATTTCTCTAAATCTTACACTTAATTTCACAAGTAAAAGTTTGCAAGGGTTTAATAAACTCTTAAGCACTAGATTCTAAATAATACTGAAAAAAATAACATGCCTTTCTGACATGGTGAGGAGCTCATAAATGTTAGATCATTGTATTTATTTTAAGTATGTAATGTACATTTTATCACTCCTCTTGGCGAATCTGGGTAAAACAGTTACTTTATATATCAATTTATAAACTCTCACACATGGGACTAGAATAAATTCACTGCCTCTCTTGCTTGTCATCATCAATTTCTGTTGTAAAAACTGGTTTGGAGAAATTTAAGTCAAGCCAATTTAGTTTTTGACTATATTTTTGTTTACCACATAATATAATATTTGTTTCTCTGTTTTTTTGCAGTTTACTCAGAAGATGTTAGAAAGTTTGTGTAACTTTGCTACTTCTTATGGAGTTACACAATCTCAGATGACACCAAATTCCTCAGAGATCTTCATTCCTGCTAGTGTTGTTATGAAATGGTAAATGAAACCTACAGAATATGTCTCTCTTTAAGTATCAGCAAGCAAATGTTTTAGGCATAGTATATTAACATATTCCTAAATTTTTCATTGATTTTAAATCACCTTAAATGTTATAGTAAGTCTGCATATAAGTTTTTTCTTTGATATGAACATTGTACAATAAACATGTTCTGTTTTTAGAGCTTTGTATGCACAAACGTCACAGCTAAATGTTACCCTTAAGCACTTTGTTGCAATTCTTCTTTGTGGTGGTAATTATAATTTTACTTTTAAACTGTAGAAACCTATAAAACAGATAAAAGGACCAGAATTAGAGTTGAAAGCATTTGCCTCTCAGAATGACAAACCATTAGTGACTGACAGCAAATTACTCCACTAAATGGTATAGTAATTGATTTTTCTGCTGTCCTCACACTTAATATCGTTATTTACACTGTCACATTGTGGCAATGCCATTACTATAATGTGCTTATTATAAAAAATACCTGTCAAAACGTTAAATAGGCGTTAGTGGCACATGAAACATGGTGAGAGCCACCGATCATAGTCTTGTAGGTCAGATTAGATCATTTATGTTAGGTAGACTGCCTAGTGGGGGCTGGGAGGTCTCATGGCCTTGGAACCCCTGCAGATTTTGTTTTTTTTTTTCTCCTGCCATTTGGAGGTTTTTTTTTTTTTTTCTGTCCTCACTGGCCATAGGACCATACTTCTTTGTTAATTTGCATTGACAATTTTTTATATTTTTTTCATTTTTTTTCTTTCTTCATCTTGTAAAGCACTTGGAGCTACATAATTTGTATGAAAACTTGCTATATAAATAAATGTTGTTGTAAGAGTGCCAATGTTGACACCGAAAATTAAGAACAGAAGGTTTTTTTGGTTTATTTAACATTAAGTGTTCTGCAGTGTATTGAGAGAGAATGACATATTGAACAAAAGAGCATATTGAGATAAATCTTTACAGCAAAACTCTGTCATCATTCAAGCAACATTTAGATAAAAATATATATATACAGTAATCCCTCCTCGATCGCGGGGGTTGCGTTCCAGAACCCCCCGCGATAGGTGAAAATCCGCGAAGTAGAAACCATATGTTTGTATGATTATTTTTATATATTTTAAGCTCTTAGAAACTCTCCCACACTGTTTATAAATATTCTCCACACAGTTATACAGTAAACCCTTGTTTATCATGGTTAATCCGCTCCAGACAGATAAATGAATTTCCACGAAGTAGGATTCTTTATTTATAAATCTAATATTTTCGCAGTTAGAGCATAGAAAACCTGTTTACGACCTTCTAAATACGTTTTTTAACATTATTAGAGCCCTCTAGACATGAAATAACACCCTTTAGTCAAAAGTTTAAACTGTGCTCCATGACAAGACAGAGATGACAGTTCTTTCTCACAATTAAAAGAATGCAAACATATCTTCCTCTTCAAAGTGCGCGTAAGGAGCGGAGAATGTCAGAGAGAGAGAAAAGTAAACAATTAAAAATCAATAGGGCTGTTAAGCTTTTAAGTATGCAAGCACCGCGATAAAGCAGCGGCAATGAAGGGATCAATGCGAAGGTAGCCTTTCAGCATTTTTTACAGGAGCGTCCCTATCTTCTAAGCAAACAGCCTCTGTGCAAAAAGCCCCTCTGCTCACATCTCCTCCGTCAAGCGCAGAGAACATCAGAGAGAGAGAGAGAGAGAGAAGTGCGCGAGATTAAAGCAAACAATCAAAAAATCAATAAGTGAGCTTTTGGACGCACCTCGATAAAGCGGCATTTCTTAGAGGAGCGTCCGTATCCACTAGGCAAAAAGCTTCTGTGCAAACAACACCTCAGCACACACCCCCTCCGTCAGGTGCAGAGAATGTCAGAGAGGGTGAGATAGAGGCAGAGACAAGCAAACAATCGAGCACGCGCAGGAGGCATATCTTATAGCATTGAGGAGTTTTAGTTAATATGTATCGTGCTCTGATTGGGTAGCTTCTAAGCCATCCGCCAATAGCGTCCCTTGTATGAAATCAACTGGGCAAACAAACTGAGGAAGCATGTACCATAAATTAAAAGACCCATTGTCCAGAAATCCGCGAATCAGCGAAAAATCCATAATATACATTTACATATGCTTACATATAAAATCAGCGATAGAGCAAAACCTGAAAGTCAAACCGCGATACAGCAAGGGATCACTGTATATATACTGTATATATATATATATATATATATATATATATATATATATATATATACAAAACGAGACAAAGACAGAAAAGGTTTGGGGCAGCCACCCATGTAATTTGGTATCCTGGCTGCAACCGTTTTCTTTAAATACCAGCACTGAAGTGCTTACAACAGAGTCCAAAACAAGACTGACACAGAAGGGAAAAGGGAAGGCTTTTAAAGGGGAGACAGGAAGTGAGGTCATAAGGTCGGGCACGTGTTCATCGTTCATTGGTTTAGTCCCGGATGTGACATCAGGGGCGGAGCTGGCAAGGTCTGTCTCCATTGGCTCGGTCCCAGAAGTGACGTCCAGAGAGACAGGTGGAACCTCCCGGGTTAGGTCTACAGGGAAGTGAGAAAGAGAGTTAGTGCACTCTGCCACATCCCGGCATGGCTCAGAACTGCCTTCACTCGAGCCCTTTAGCTGCCTCCCATGCGTGCGTGTGTGACAAGGCCCCCCCCTCAGCCCAGACCCGTCGGGTCGGGCGACCTTAACCGAGAGGTCGAACCCGAGAGAGCATCGGCGTTGGCATGGAGAGCACCCGGCGATGAACGAGCGAAAACTTGTACGGCTGCAGGTCAAGAAACCACCGGGTGACCAGCGGATTAGACTCCTTGTGCAGGGCCATCAACTGTAGAGGTGCATGGTCCGTGACAAGGGTGAACTCACGCCCAACAGGTAGTACCTCAGCTGAGTGATCGCCCATTTAATCGCCAGAGCCTCCCTCTCCACCGCTGCATACCTGGTCTCCCGGTCCAACAGTTTCCGGCTCAGGAACATGACGGGTGTTCGACACCATCGACACTTTGGCTCAGCACGGCTCCCAGGCCTGTGTCCGGCGTCCGTCTGGAGGATGAAAGGCAAAGAAAAGTTAGGTGCCATCAAAATAGGTGCGGGCGTAAGGGCCTTCTTCAAGTCACCAAATGCAGTGTCTGTTTTGCAGTCCATACCACAATGTTGGGGCCCTCTTCTTTGTTAAATCAGTCAAAGGCGCTTTCTCCAAAACCGGGTACAAACCGGCGGTAGTACCGGCTAACCGAAAGGCTTGGACCTGCCGCTTGGTTCATGGACGGGCCATTTCAAAATGGCATCAATTTCGGAGCACTGTGGCCGTACGGTACCCCGACCCACCAGGTAGCCTAAATATTTGGCCTCGCTTAATCCAAAGAAACATTTCTTGGGATTAATCCGAGCCCGCCTCACCAAGTGTCCGTAATACCGCTTGGACATGCTGTAGGTGTTCCTTCCATGTGCTGGAATAGATGACCACGTCATCTAGGTAGGCAGCACTGTATGAGTTATGAGGCGAAGCACTTTGTCCACCAGGCGCTGAAAGGTTGCTGGAGCCCGTGTAACCCAAATGGAAGGACACGATACTGCCAGTGTCCGCTAGGGGTACTAAACGCGTTTTTCCTTCGGAGTCCGTTAAAGGAACCTGCCAGTACCCTTTGTCATGTCAAGTGTGGTCAGGTATTGAGCCTGTCCAAGCCTCTCGAGGAGGTCGCCCACGCGTGGCATTGGATAGGCATCAAATTGGGAGACTTGGTTAAGCCGGCGGAAGTCATTGCAGAACCTCCAACTCCGTCAGGCTTACCGGCGAGCACAATGGGGCTGGACCAGGGACTATAACTCTCCTCAATTACACCTAGTTCCAGCATGCGCTTGATCTCAAGCTCCACTTCAGCCTTTTTGCCTCGGGAAGGCGGTGCAGGCGTTCTCGGACAACAACCCGGGCTCTGTCACAATGTTGTGCTCAATCAGAGAGGTCCTTCCGGGTGTTCACTGACTACCTCTCGAGCGGTCCGGATAACTGTTTCCAGCTCCTGCCGTTGCCTGGGTCTCAAGTCTGCGCCAAAGTTAAGGTCGTGTGTGTGGCGAAGAGTGAGCGGGGCTGGCGGAGGAGGGATCGGGTCCCTGTCCTTCCACGGTTTCAGCAGGTTCACATGATATACCCTCCTTTGGCGGCGATTGGGTTGACTCACCAAATAGTCGACCAGTCCCTTCCTCTCCTTAACCTCAGAGGGGCCCTGCCAGTGGGCAAGCAACTTAGAGTGGGAGGTAGGCACTAGGACCATGACCCGATCTCCGGGTGGAACTCCCGAAGAGACGTGCGCGGTTGTAGTAGCGAACCTGTGCTGCTTGAGCCTCCTCCATGTGACTTTTAAGGACAGGCGAATCTTTCCAAATCTATCGTAACTGCGCGATATACTCCAGTATGTTAGTGGTGGGAAGAGCCTCTTCTTCCCAGCCTTCTTTCAAAATATCCAATATGCCCCGAGGTTGTCGCCCATACAGTAGTTCAAAGGGGAGAACCCGTGGAGGCTTGTGGGACTTCCGATAGGCAAAAAGGACGAGGGGGAGGAGCTGATCCCAGTTCCTTCCATCCTCGCTGGACCACCTTACGTAGCATTTGCTTGAGAGTTTGATTAAACCTCTCTACTAATCCGTCGGTTTGAGGATGATACACGAGGTTTTAAATGCTTTATTTTCAGTAATCTGGCAGTCTCCTTGAACGTCTCCGAGGTGAAGGGGGTCCCCTGGTCTGTCAAGACTTCTTTGGGGATCCCCAGCCGAATACCCTAGTAATTCCCGCGATGGCTTTAGAGGTAGCTGGCGCAACAGAACAGGGTCGGGTATGTAGCATAATCCACGAGGACTAAAATGTACTTGTGTCCTCGGGCTGAGGGCTCTAGAGGTCCCACCAGGTCGACCCGATTCTGTGGAAGGGAACGTCAATCAAGGGAATAGGAACAAGAGGAGCACGGTCCCTCCTAGGAATCTGTCGCAGTTGACACTCCGGGCAGGAAGCGCCAAAGCGGCGAACCTCCTCATTAATTCCTGGCCAGTAAAACCGGAGCTTGATCCGCTCCAGAGTTTTTTCGGTGCCCAGGTGGCCACCTAGGAAGGTACGCGGCACTAGCAGCAGCCTCGTCTCCTGCCCGTCATGCATTGCTACACGGTAAAGGAGGTCATTATCTAACACAAAGTAGGGGCCCTGTGGCATCGACTGACTAGTGCGCTGGCCATTGACAAGGACCACTGCATTTTTTACAAACTTCAGGGAGTCGTCATTCCATTGCTCCCTTTGAAAGAAGCGGCGTCTTTTTAAATTGAAACCGCAACACGGAGAGAGGGTCAGCGCCGACCTCAATGGGCGTGGTTTCCTCCGCCGCCGCGGCGTTGGTGGATGGCGTGTCAGCCTGCGGCGGCCGGGAGTTGCCACGTCAGCCAGGACGGCTGCTTCCTCTCTCTGCCGGCTGATTACACGGCGTGGAGGCAGCTTGAGACGGTTCATCTCCGTCCATAACGAGGCCCAACTTAACCCGGGAGTGGTATGTGTCTCACCGCTTTTAATGTCAGACCAGTCCGCCCTAGTATCACCGGGTGTGGAGGATCAGGAAGGATTGCCACGGTTACTTTCTGGACTGATCCTCCGTAGCTAATGACACAGCGGCGGTGCTGTACCAGCGGGTTTCCCCGTGGACACAGGTTATACTGGTCTTGAATTTTAGCCATTGTCGCGGTAGCACAAAACGGCGGGCAACAATGGAAATGTTGCTGCCGGAATCGAGCAGAGCGGAAGTTTTAAACCCGTTAACGATCACCACGTCTGTATGCGGGACCGTCAACGGGTTTGTCAGAGCACACCAAGCCCTCCTCCCCCTCCACCTGCATTCCTCCTCGCCTCCAAGCGGTTTGCGTGCCCGCGGCGCCGTGGACGCCGATGCAAGCTCCGGGTTATACAGGGAGGGGCTAGGTCTTGGGACATACCCGGCTGAGTTTGGCAGAAGGGCGGTTCTGCTCTCCCAGAGTGTGAGGCCGCCCTCTGTGTTTCCAGAAGCTCTATGAGCCCTGACATGTTCAAACTGCACGCCCCAGACCGGCTGGGTGAAGCCCTGGGAAGTGCTTTCAGGAGCAGATAGCACGCTACCTGCTCAATGACCTGGTAGGGCTTGTTTTCCAAGGGCCGTAGCCACTGCCATACTTTTGCCCATAAGGACCAGGCTTGTTTACTGGTCGGCCTCTCAGGGTCCAACCTCCACTTCGTTATTTTACTCACCTGCCAGTCTGGGGCACCCCAAGGTGGTAAAAGGGGCTGTGGTTTCACTGGGGGGCAGGCACTCTCCCCCAAGAGAGCATACTGAGTCCCTCTTGTCCCCCCTCCAGGGCAGCCCAATTCGGTGAGCCCCACCCGCACACTCCCTGGCCTCTCTAGATGGCCTAGTTCTGCGTGCTGGGAGCGGAGCCCGCACCGGGTCTCGCCGAACCACGGGGCACCCTCCCCGCCTGAATACTCGGCCCGGTACGCTCCCACCTGGGTGTTTTGCAGGTCCTGTCCCCTTCTCTTCTGGGACTTCTCCATCCTGCCGACTACGCCACTGTCACAAAACGAGACAAAGACAGAAAAGGTTTGGGGCAGCCACCCATGTAATTCGGTATCCTGGCTGCAACTTCGTTTTTCCTTTAAATACCAGCACTGAAGTGCTTACAACAGAGTCCAAAACAAGACTGACACAGAAGGGAAAAGGGAAGGCTTTTAAAGGGGGAGACAGGAAGTGAGGTCATAAGGGTCGGGCACGTGTTCATCGTTCATTGGTTTATTCCCGGATGTGACGTCAGGGGGGCCGGAGCTGGCAAGGTCTGTCTCCATTGGCTCGGTCCCACAAGTGACGTCCAGAGAGACAGGTGGAACCTCCGGGTTAGGTCTACAGGGAAGTGAGAAAGAGAGTTAGTGCGCTCTGCCACATCCCGGCATGGCTCAGAACTGCCTTCACTCGAGCCCTTTAGCTGCCTCCCATGCGCGCGTGTGTGACAAGATATATATGTATCATTAGAGGTTGCTTTTCAATTTCAATTACAGGACTCCTGTAAATTTACCAAAGTACTTAAAAATAATTTGCCTAGAGGGAATCTCCTCAGAATTCATATTAACCTTTAATTGTACTTTAATTTTTGGCCATACAAGTAAATTTGGCAAATGGCATGATAAAAGTTAGAGCCTTTAAAAAAAGAATGCATTGTGCTCACAATGTGCATGTTTTCTGCGTCAAAAGTTTTATATAACATCCAAAAGAGACGTCAAAAGAACAGAATAAGAAGGGAATGAGAAAGTATCAGTGACACATTTTTGGGTACTAAGCCATTTATTCATGTAATACTTATATCACAAATGTCTCCTTACTCAAGTAATATTCCCTGATCCCGCATAATCTGCAGCAGCTCTACTTTTTTAACTTTGATTTAAAATTTAATTAAAGCTTGTTTTTTTTATATTCTTGGGTCAGCTCTAATGTAAGGAATCAAAAGTGTACATTTGTTTTATTAAGTTTTATACACGTTATTTTAATTTAGTTTAAACATATCTATACTAATAAAAGGCAAAGCCCTCACTGACTCACTCACTCACTCACTCACTGACTCATCACTAATTCTCCAACTTCCCGTGTAGGTAGAAGGCTGAAATTTGGCAGGCTTATTCCTTATAGCTTACTTACAAAAGTTTGGCAGGTTGCATTTCGAAATTCTACGCGTAATGGTCATAACTGGAACCTATTTTTTCGTCCATATACTATAATAGACTTCTGCTCGATGCCCGTGAGAGGCGTAACTCCGTAATTTAGTGCCTGCACGTCAGCGGCAATCCAATAGAAACACTGCCGCTAAATATTCGCGGGTGAAGGTTTATGCTTATGCAGAGGAAGATGAGATGGTCAGGGTGGTGTTTGGCACAAACTCAGCGAAACTGCGAGAGAAACTTTTAAGGGCCGGGTCTTAGCTAACATTAAATACAGCCGTGGACATCGCACGAGATGGCAACAGCACAGCTGGGAACCTTCGATGCATATACACCGAGCGGCTCACATGAACTGACGCAGTGCACAGACAAAAAGCAACAGTTCCAAAGAGTGCTGAACAAAAACCGAATTACACAATTGAGAAGGAAGCAAAAAAATATGAAGCGTCTGATACATACAAGCATATTCATAAGTGCAGCAACTGCGGAAACAAAGCACACAGTGGAAAAAGTCAATGTCCCGCTAAAGGAAGACAGTGTAAAAAAACCCGTGCATGCAGTGTGTCACGTCTCAGATAAAGAGGAAGACGAGCTGTTTATTGATGCAGTAAGAAACGAATCGATGAATGAAACCTTTTATCTTTACAACGATTGACAAACACGGAATGTAACTTGAACATAACACATCCTACAAATACGAACCTGATTGAAAGAAATAATGATGATCAAATCCTTGATGACAGCAACACTCATAACACTCACAAAACAATTACTGTATATTGACAATCATGTTATGTTATTTTTAAAATGTTCTCTTTACTTTTT